>NC_079206.1:30124019-30326519 GCF_026745355.1 Beta vulgaris subsp. vulgaris | reverse complement strand
ATAAGATTGTCAATCATGTGATAAGTCATCAATCCATGTGTTATGTCATTCTCTTTTTCTGTTGGCCAAAGATTAATATCATGGATCATGAATTAGAACCCTTGATTTGGGAAGGATCAAAATCTAACCATCTAATAGTTTAGTAAGATTATTCATTTTTTTGAGGCAAAATCCAAAACCATCTAATAAACAATTTCTAAACCGTTAGATCATCACAATCAAAGGCACAAAAGAAAACAGCACAAAGCACATGGATCATAAATATTAGATGTCTGATAGAAGTCACAAAACAAAATGAACCATTAGATCGTCCTTAAACAATGACCTTCTTCCTTATCTCTCCTCCGGACCCATCTTTCCCACCCAAAACTCCCAGTCTTTTCCTCTCTTCTCTTGTTGCTCCCTCTCTCCATCCTACTTGTCGGATTTCGGCGACCACCATCCTACACGCATCCCTTTATCAATGTTCTCTTTCTCTCTACCCTCCCCTGCATCACTCCACCACCGCAGTGACTCATGTAACTCTCACCCAGGAAATCCTATATTTATCAAGCAACAACATCGTCGGCAATGTCGCGAACTTCGCTGGGAATAACGTGTTGTGAATCGCCAGCAAGCACGTTTTCCTTCATTTCGAAGGGGTGGATGGAGGTGAGAAATTCGATCGAGGCTGACCTCCGGTTGAGACGAGACAGAGCGAAACCTTCAAGGATTTGGTGTCTTCATTCGATACAGAGTTAGAGAAATCACCAGATGTACGTTTTAATTTTCAGATCTGAATTCTAAAATTTTAATTTGTTTCGTCGAAATAACCGGAATTCTATCATTTATTTCGTATTCGCCGGAATTCTGCCTTTTTTTTAAAAAATTTTCTTAATTTTTTTTGGTAATTAGGATTGTAGATTTTTTTCGAAATTTTCTTAGATTTTTTTTTGGTAATCAGGGTTTGTCGATTTTTTTGATAGCGATGGTTGTTGGGTACGGTAGACGGTGGTGGTGGTGCGACTACCTGGGCTGGTAGAGGTGGTGGTGGTGTCATTGGGTTCGTGGAGCCCAGTTGCTTTCATCTCAATCAAGGAGGATATTGTTTTGTAATTTTGCTTATTGCTTTTTCTTATTTTTCTGTGTTTTATGTGTAATTTTTTTTTTTGGTAATTTTTGAATTTGCGTAATTATTTTTATAATTGGTTATTAATTAAATTAGATTTATTTTGTAAAAATAATAATATTTATTTAGATTTAGGTCTCTTATTTTTGGGTTTTAATTGAGTTGGAATGATTGAGTTAGAATTGGGTTGCGAGGTCAAATATTAATATATCAAGAGTGAAAGAATTTTACTTGCCTCTTTTTCTTAATATTTTAATTATTATATAGATTTTCATATGTATTGATTACAACATACTAAAATAATCATGTTATTAAGAAATATATTTTTAAGTAGTACCAACTTATAAATAGTTATAAAGGAATGATATAGCATATAAGAATAGTATACCAACTTATAAAATTTTGTGGAATTTAGTTGTCCAAATAGGTTGGTTTGAAAAATTGGATCAAATAAGATAGATATTATTGTATTTGATTCAACTGAATTATAGTTGAATTCGGGTCTACCATAAATAAATCGGGTTGAATTAGATATTTGCAGGGTCTGGTTGGATTTTGAGTTAATATCTTGTTAGGTTACGGTCAGGTTCGGGTTTGAATGCAGGTTTGTGTGGTCAGGTCAAAATATAATATTGTCGGTTACCGGTCAGGTCTGGGTAATCCCAAGTCAAGTTTCGATTAGGTCTGGAGAATGACCCTCACAGGTCGAACTGAGTTCAAGTTAGGTCAGTATCAGGTTGACCCAGCGATCAGATTTGTTTCTGACACCACTACGTCTAGAAAAGCTCCATATATTTTCTCACTATTCAGTACTAGGGGTGTTCATAAAAAACCGAAATCGAAATACCGTACCGAAATACCGAAAAACCGGTCTAAATGGGTGGTTACCGTATCGACAAAAAAAAGTTTCAACGGTACGCTTACCGAGCCGGTAAAATTAACGGTTAAATGGTACGGTTACGGTCATAATTTTTATGTAATCGGTTAACCGAAATACTGAAATATTTTTTTTTCCTCTATTTAGTTGTTGTGAAACATTTTCAAATAATTTTATTTATTATAATATTTGCTGCTAAGTTACAACAATTAGATGATGTAATTATATGGAAACTCTAGTACTAATATAAACACTATAATTAGGAAATGAAGTGAATTCTTAGTGTTAGTTATTTTTTCAATTGATTTAATATCCACTTTATAATACATTTTATATTAGAGTATATATAATTTTGAAATATATGCACACAAAAATTGAAAATATATATGTTCATTAAGTAAAACATAATAGTATAACTTAAATAATGGTTAATAGTTAACTGAAAAACCGTACTGAAAAACGGTTAACCGCTCAGACGGTAACCGGTCTAAACAGTTACGGTTCGCAAAAAGAGCGAACCGAAACTTCCGGTTACTGAATCGAAATATTAATTCGAGACGGTTAACCACTTATAAACACCCCTAGTCAGTAATCACCATGTAAGTATCCTGCATTGGGAATGCTCAACAAATTTCCTCTCCTATCGAAAAGGCAGGCACAAATATAGGCAAACATGTTACAAATCTTTGTTTGTTCCTTTTCTTTTTTCATTTTTTTAAAAAGAAATATGTGGTTAACGTACTTTTTTTTGCCTTTGATAAACTAAGCTGGACTCGAAGTCCAAGAGAAAAAACGACAGAGAAAGTGCGACGGACCAAACACAAGAATTGTACATCACAAAGCAGTGTAACATTTTGGGACTTCCAACTCTCTCCCATCAACCCACACGAGCGGTTTTCGATTTCTATGCCTCTCTTCCTCCCCAAAACCGAAAAAGGATCGGGGGAGAGAAGATGCCTTTTGTTAATTTGTTTTAATAAGAATAAAAAAAAAATGGCTAATGAACTGCTACCCTAAGGTATGTTAAAAAAACACTAATATGAGTGGAATTAGTAAGTAGGTCTTTATTAATTGGGTTTGATAATTGTTGTAGAAAATTTCTAAATGGGTCGTCACCTGCAAAATAAGAAGACTAATTTGAGAGATTTTCGACGAACCCTATATGATGATTGAGTTAATCGGTTGAACAATGGAAAGCAAGAGTGGAAAGAATTACCAAATATATGGATTTATTTAATTAGTTAGATGAAATTACCTTTCTTTCGGTGCCAAATAGAATATATAGTGGTGAATAGGTATAGAAGGCCTTGGGCCAGTCCCTTAAGAACTTTACCTCGACTTTCCTTTCCTTGCGCCAAACTTCTTCGGTAAAAGACATGAAGTTGATGGGTCATGATGGATCTGAGCCTATATTTAGACCCAACAAGGCCTTCCTCCGTTTCATTTTACTCGCTACACTTTGGCTTTCACGCTTACCGTTTCACTACTTTTATAATTAATATCTTTAATTATGTATTAGAGTAAAGGATAAAAATTTAATTTTATAAAAATATACAGTGCGAGAAATCCAATAATATATTATTACATTATAACATTTAATTTTATCTCATAGTAAGTAATGCATGGTCTAGCCTCATAAATGGATAGTGAAGTTTTTAAAGCGTAGCGAGTAATTCGAAACGAAGGAAGTATGAATTGATTGACACATCATTTTTTTCGTAAATTTTTAAAATTCATATTCTTTATTCTTAAGTATTTGATTTACTTTATACATAGTTTAAAAATTGATTGACGCATAAATTTGTAATAAAATTTTAAATTCATACTCCTCATCCTTAAAAATTTGATTTATTTTATACACAATTTTCAAGATATATTTAAAATCATTAATATCCTTTATTGCACATAAATGAGGATACATGTGATATTCTCACTCCCATCCTAAAAAGAAAGATGCTTCAATTTTAAGTTTCAGCATCAAACTTTACGAACCGATCGACAATAAATATATTGCATTGTTATTTTCACTAGCTACTAAGGTGCTAATCAAGAATAGAATCTCGCAAGCAATTCAAACTCGACTCAAAATCTTTTAACGAATACGAATTGAGTATCAAGAGCCTAACAAATTTAACAAATAATGAACACGCATCAAACAAAGATAAATAGTTTTCGAGTTAGGTCGAGTAGAGCTCTACTTGAGACCGACTTACTCAATTAGCATAGCCCCGTTATTACCGAATACTTAACACATTGTGAAGACTATGGAACCTATGATAAGTCGATAACAAACACCCATATTTTTTTAAAAGAGATAAATTATGTTGGAAGGTTTGGCGAGGTTACTCATGCAACTATACTAATAAATACTACTTGTATATGAGTTGGGGCCTGGGGGAGTGAGAAGTGAGCGTGTGGGTCAGAAATCAGTCTCAAAATGAGGACTCTGACCTAAATCAGACATACAAAGACAAAAGCCAACAAAAAGGTAAAGAAAAGAAAAGAGGGTGAGAGATTCGTGTGGGTTCATCGCTCGTTACTACTATAATTTGTTTTCCACCCCTTGTCACTTTTTGAGTTTTTTCCCCTCTCCATCATTTAACCGTCCCTTTAATTCGTTTTTTCTCCCTCATTTCAATTCTCTAATCTCCAATATTTTATGCAGCAATGAGCATAGAATTAATGGGTGTTACCATGAAGAAAACTAATCATAACAAGAATAATTTGAAACCCACTTCAAAACCCACTTATTCCCCTGCTCTTGAACTTTGTCTCTCTAATCCAAAGCCAGAATATGAAATTACCAAAATGGGGTTACAGAAGTTGTCGTCTGTTCCACAAATGGAAGTTTTGAGAGGGCAAAAATGTCATGAAAATCATGAGGTTATAGTTATTAAGAAAGAAAATAATGGGGCTTCAAAACTTTGTTCTAGAGGTCATTGGAGGCCTGCTGAAGATGCCAAACTTAAACAACTTGTTCTTCAGTTTGGTCCTCATAACTGGAACTTGATTGCTGAAAAACTCGATGGCAGATCAGGTACTTAGTTTTATGAATTAATTTCTAAGTAAGTTACTTGTTTCTTTTCTTTTCTTTTCCTATTAGGATAATTTTATGTCCACCTTTGAGGAGAAACTAGTTATTAGGCCCGGGCTATGCCCCGGGTAAGAAAATTTTCATTTATCAATAATGTACTTTGATATGATAGCACTAAATACTACTTGGTCTAGTGGATAAAACTTTAGTACATGAGCTTGAGGTCACGGGATCCGAACCTATATTATGCAATTTCTAATTTTTTTATTGTACATGAATTACATGATCTAAAACTCCCTAGGGAGAGCGCCACGTGGCACCGTACCTGGTTTAAACACGCCTTTTAATATATTAGTATAGATTTTCTTTGCCTTATTATTTCTTCTCTTATTCACGGCTTTAATCTTTACGATATTATATAAGAAATCATGTTCTTTAGATTATTTTCGAAATGGCCATCTGCCCATCACTTGTCGGACATTTTAAAAATATTCTCAAGGTTTAAAAAACATTCTCAAATATCATATAGAGAGAGAGAAAAAGAGAGAATGTAGTAACCCAAGAGATCAGTGATGGTTTATTATGAAGTAGGGTTACTTTAGAAATTTGTTTAAAGTATAGGATCATTATAAATGATATCGTTTACTTATTTTGTTCATTTGTATTCCTACATTGTTTTGCATTCTCTGTTTTTAACATTTAAAGTTAGCTATATTGGTAGAAAGATTATTTTGAATTGCAAAAATCTTTGAGTTCACCAAATAAACCCAAGAACTACTATTAAGTCACGTGAAATTCAGAGTGCAATGCTATATACATTTATACAGTGGTTAAATTAAAAGATGTACTATGAGCTTGTTTGGTATGGGAAATTAGAATTCTTAGGAAGTGGGTATCTCTATTCTATATGTGAAGAGGGGTATGACACCAAAATATTAGAAATCCTATTTTACCCTTTACTACATCTCTATTCTATATGTCAGGAGGCATAAGACACCAAAAAAGAAAAAGAAAGAGTAACTACTTACTTTAATTAAAAAAATAGAAAATGTAAAAATAAAAAAATACATTACAAAAAGAAAACCGTCAACAATTCAAATATCCCTAATTTATTAGATATAATTAACAACTAATTTAATTTTCTACATCCCCTAAATAAAATTAATTTTCTACATATTTTCGCACGCATTGCGTGCATATAAGACTAGTATCATATATATGTTGTTGTTTGGTTGACAAAATCCGCAAAAACATGGGAAGTAGAACTTCCTAGGAAGTTCTATTTCCTACAAAATTGATGAAAAACTTACCTAGGCCCTCCTAAGTAAGTGGAAATTCCCATGGGAATTAGAATCTCCCATGTTCAACCAAAAAAAAAATACACTTCCTAGAAAATGAAATTTCATGGACAATGTCAATTCAAGGGAAGCTATACTTCCCAATTTCAACCAAACGACCCCTATATTAATGAGTTAGATTCCACTATACAGTTATATTTAATTATTTACCTGTATGATGGGCATGAATTACTTTAGTATAAATTGTTTTTATTAACTAGCAGTATTAAATTGAATGTTTATATATGGAACACGATTTGTTTGTTGTTACTTACCTTATTTAAAAATTAGTAATTTAATTAGTTAGTGAAACTGACAATAGTGTGGCTTAGTAAGCAAGCACCAACAAAAAAGTAATTTTTTCTTAAAACTATATACTAGTTAGTCCATATATTATATGATATGTAATCCATGATTAACAAAATTTTGTGATGAAAAAAACCTCAGGGAAGAGTTGCAGATTGAGGTGGTTCAATCAGTTAGATCCAAGAATAAATAAGAGGCCATTCACAGAGGAAGAAGAAGAAAGACTAAAAACAGCACATAAAATGTATGGCAATAAATGGGCTGTTATAGCTAGACTTTTTCCAGGGAGAACTGACAATGCTGTTAAGAACCATTGGCACGTTATGAAGGCCAGGGAAGAGAGAGAAAAATCTTCTTTTTTCACTCGTAAGAGAAATCACATCAAATGTGAATCTACCATCTCTAACAATAATAACAATGACAATAATAATTATAATATGGGTGATGAATCTGGAGGAGCATCAACATGTACTGAACTTTCTCTCTCTACAATCTCGGGTCCGGATCCGGGTATGGGTGTGAATTGTGGGTATGGGTGTTTGGGAGGAATCAGTTACAACCAAGTTTGTCAGCAACAACACCACCAACCTTGCAACTCTGACAGTCAAAAAGGTACTTTTTTTTTCCTAACTTCTTTTGTCTTCTTTATATGTTATTTGTTTAAGTTTTTATTTACGTGCGTTACTCTTTTATATTCATTCTTTTATCTCTTTGTTCTACAATAGTAATATTTTAATCGATATATATGTTAAAGATACAATTTTTTCTTAGTGGAATCCTAAGTTTTAGTTTGCGTGAATCTTTTAGAAAAATCTATATATGCTTTGACTTAAAGAGTATCTAGTATATCTACCTTACATAGTTACATTGTCTCAAAAAGTACTAAAAAATGTGCGATTAAACTTAAATGTGTTTTATGCAGTTTATTAAGCTATTACAGATAAAGTTGGGTTATATTATGAGTACTTTCTGGATTTTACAAAAAGGATTCAAATGAGACAAGTATTCGTTAAATTTACTATAATGCATTGTATATCTTGTTCTATTGACGATATATTTTTTTAAATTTTCATTACTATCATCACAATTTTGATGTGGTATAAAGTGGTAACGGAGATTTATAAATAAGATCATATATATTCAGAAAATAGAAATGATGTCCAATTAATATGATTTTTGTACGAAAGTTGAAACTTTCTTCACAACTTTAAAAATGCATAAAAATTCATTATCATTATAGTGTGTTGCCTTTATTACTAATGTTATCAACGAAAACTTTAATGTCTAACTAGAGAAAATTAATTATATTAATTTTTATCTTAAACACGCTTTTCTGAATATTATCTATACTACCTTTTATTTAGTTACGCTAATTTTAACATTTTCGTAGATGCATTCAACTTTCTCTATTATAGACTATTTTTTCTGATATCTGCTTGAAAACGGGACTAGCATTTCACGTGCGTGAATTTATTTTAAATTGACCAAGATATTGGTAAACTTAGGTCAATTATATGTGTTCTAGTACTGTTTGTTTGGTATATGCAGTTAGTATGACTATTCTCAAATATTGATAAAAAGACATAAAGCAACAAAAGTACATACGGTGCATGGTACCGGAAGTTGCCGGCAAAGCTCACAGTCAACATCATGCATGTGGTGTCATTTTCGCTCTGTTTTTGGCATGATAATTATTGACCACAATGCTTTCTTCTAATCTAATATGCGTGTATCTAGTGTTGCATTATCTTCCTAGTACCTTCTCATTGATATACTACTCGATACCAACTCACCTATAAAATCGTTTCTTTTGACTAATCAATTATTCACCAAGAATTCGTACAACCAAGGTTATGTTTCTACCTAAACAAAAAGATACAATGTTTTGGTTTGAATTTATCAAGATTTGATATATTTAGGTATGAATATCTCAACTCTCATTTGGTTTTGCCTGATCTTGTGACTTAATGGAACATTGACCATTTTTTGGGCTATGGCTTATGAAATTGAAAACCATGCTTATAAATTCTGAGTTACATGCTTTTTTCTAACATAAACAAATAGTTGGTAACAAGTAAACGATTTTATAAAAGTCTTATACTCACATCTAATATGATTCAAACAAAAACAAATACTAAATCTATGAAACAAGGGGAAAAGAACATATTTATATACGATTGTATAATTTTGTTTATTTTAATTTAGTTGCTATCACGTTTCTTTTAAGCACCTAAAATTTCTAAATCTGGGTAATGTAGGAACAATTGTGGAAGGCCTATGCACATTAGCAAGAAAAGGACCAAATTGCTTTGATAATACAATTGGAAAAAAAGCGACGGAGATGTGTAGAGTGGAATTATGTGGACAATCAGATACCTACTCAGAAGCGTCTGGAAGTGGTGATTCGGTTGTTAATAGCGGATTATCTTCAATTGTAGTTGGAAAATTCAACTACAATCTTCCCTTTATTAATTTTTTAGGGTTAAAAGCTACTTGATTAGTGTCTTTTAATTTTTCTTTTCTTGTGAGAAAGAAAATCTAATATATATATATATATAAATATAAAAAAAAACTTTTTTCGGGAGCATTAGAAATGCCACATAGTATTGGCATGTCATAAAATATATTAAAAATTATAATTTTAGAATAATAAAAATGGAGAATTAGAGTTTTGGATAATTAAAAGATAGAGTTTTGTTCTCAATAAACTACAACGGATCAATATACTATATATAGCGGCCATAACTTCAATACAAATCTTATATGTGACCGGCCCATATATAAAGTTCATTTTCTTCTTCCTCTCTGTTTCTCGTTATTTTCTTCTCTCTCTCATAGTCTCATGATTTTCCTTTTTCTTCTTTGCTCAATACTCGAGATCTGTGCCCAAGATCCAAGGGAAACTCTCTTTATTTGTTGCCAAGATTTGTACAAAATTAAGATGCACTTTGAAACCTTCATTCTCCTAGCTACTTCGACTTTTTCGGAGTTTGTTGAGCATCAACTGCACTAATCTCTGTTATGTTTAATGTGTTAAAATTTTATAAAGTTTCAAGTTAGTTTAATACGGTTTTGAAACGAAAGTTTGAAGTTCGTATGAAATCTTTTGAAACTAGATCAGTAGGAGTAAAACAAAAAGTGCGACCTACTGGGATTAAATATTTGTGGTAAATTTTGAATAAGGGATTATAACATCTGGATCTAGTCTGTATCAAGATTTCACATGATGTTGACTTGTTTTGGTCGAAATTCACATAAAACTAGGGTAAACTTGAAAACCTTCGTTAACCTAGCATGTTTCGACTTTTTTGGAGTTTCTTGAGCGTAAACTTTACTATACCTTGTTTAATTTAACATGCTAAGATTTCATAGAGTTTCGAGTAGTTTTGATATGGTTTTGAAGCAGAAGTTTAAAGTTGGTATGAAATAGCTCGAAACTGGACCAATTAGAGTAAAATGATATTGTGGTACGATTCTTCTGTGAAATTTAATTGAGTGCTTATAACATCTGGATGTAGTTCGTTTCGAAATTCTTACATGATTCAGAGTTAATTTCTTTGAGTTATAGGTATCTGACCTTGAAAATGTTATATGAGTAACATCGTTTAAAATATTATACGGTAATCTCGTTTTATCATACAACTAACATCGCTTAACCTTATGAGTAATCTTGTTTAATCTTATGAGTAAAACTATTTATTCATAATAGTAACCTGAATATTAATACGAACCTCATTTAATCATACGAGTAACCCCAACTTCATAGACTTAACCATATTTAACCCTATTCATTCATACGAGTTAAATTATGGATTAGTTTTTCATTCTCTCGTTAAGTAATACAACTAATTTCGTTTAATCTATGAGTAACCTGGGTAACCCCATTATTCTCAAACCAATAACCGCATTTATTTATACGGGTAACCACATTTGAACATACTAGTATCCCTAAATTATTCACGAATAAAAGTAACCGCATCTATTGAAATGAGTAACCCTGTTCGTTAGTAATAGTAAATTGATTAGTTCCTCTTTTTCTCACTTAGTCATACAATACACTCCGTCCTTTTATAAACATAATTTAAACAAAATAGAACATCTTACTAAAGAAATGACGATAACAGAATATCACCTGACGCAAATGTCACTCTAAATAAGGGCTAAATATAAACTAAAGAAAATAAAATCCAAGTGAAATATCCCAAATTAAAATATCCATAAAGAGGCAAAACAACCTCAAATCCAAAAGCAGAAAACCTAAAACAAAAAATTGATTAGATTGTCTCAATATCCTAAATAAAATGTCTCCCAATTTCCAAGACCAAAATAATCACGCCTCAAAAATACCTACAAAACATATCAACAAACATCCACAATCAGTGGGGAGTAACTAACTTTTCTCCCAGAACAACTAGCAACAAGATAGCATTAGAATATAAGATTTAATCATATAGAATTAACACAACAAACTTGAGTCAACACTTAATCATAACAAAAGATTTCAACTACTAACTTACATGATAAAATAAACTCTAGCATGAATCCTAAAATGAAGTACGGACATCAACACACCAATAATCACAAATCAATACTATATGAAACAAGGAAGTAAGTCATAAGATAAAGTTTATGAGAAAAAGAGTGGAACGCGAGTGGATCACAACCCACTTTCTAAGGTTTGTCAGATTGCAACTTCTAGTCAGCCTATAGGCTAACGTTCCCTACTGCCTTTGTATAAGAATGGCTAAACTCCCGATGCAGGGAAGTATACGCAACACTCCCTGACCTATTGGACAACAATAATAACTCAGGTTTACCCCCTAGATCGCAACCTAGGTGGTTGGCATGTTCTTAATCAAGGACTATATCTATTCCTACCGAATTTCTTATATCTCAAAAATAAACAAATTACCGCAACAAAAACTTTTCATCATCAAATCCATATCAATAGGGATGTTCAATGGTTTTACTCCAAAAATTCAGCAAATAAACTAGAATCGGAACCCTAAGTAATTTAAATTTCGTAATCATCTTCTTTCCAACTTGTCATCAAAATAACAATACAAACTCAATAGTTTTTCAAAACAACAACCATGCTCACAACATACCAAAGCATGAAATCAACAATCTCACAATAATACTAATTAATCATAACATAAAAAATAATCTTTAAGATCATCCCAAATCATAACAACAAATAACATCACAAACTGAACTCTGTCCAACATAAACAACATGAATACATTCGAAAATGTAACGGAAATTTCATGACAAAATCACGCAGCAAGCAAACTGACCGGCAGGTCTCCCTCGACTATGCATGCACTCAGCGTTGGAGTGTGCGCTTGGCGCAGCTCTTGTGCGTTTAATGCACACGCGCCGTTTCTGACACATCTCGTTGCATCCGAAGCTTCTTGACGAAAAGTCCCAGATTAAACCGAAAGTTCACAAAAACCAATTAACTCACAAAATGAACAATAAGCATCGAATCCACTAAACTTCAGCAATAACGAAATCATGGATCTCAATACCAAACAATTCCAATAATTCTATTACTCTTAAATAAAGGTGTAATAAATAATTCAGAAGAATACAATCATAGGGAAATCATAAGAAATAACATCCTAATATAAATTATTCATAGGGAATCATTAACAACAATTCTAATAACATAATTAACATTTATAATAATTAAAAAAAACAAGTAACAAGAACGAAAATCATTCTTCACAACATAAAATTAAAGTACGCGGCACACACACACTAACACAATATGTTCATCACATTTCCAAAATAAAAGCATGAATCAACAAGCCTTAACATAATCTCAACAATTACATCTTTTCCCTAAATCTACTGCGATCTAGCTTTCCAAGATAACTACTAGTTACCTGGAATGTGAGAAAAGAAATGTAGCATCAAGTCACTACGCGTTTTCTTCTTAGACATTGAAAAATCTCATTTCGTGTTGTCTTGTTGTAACCATGATTCCCGGTGATTAAAAGCTCGGAATGAAAATTGCGTCGGTCAAAGTGAATAGCAAGATGTCATCAACTTACTGTCAAATTTCAGAATGATTCAACGATTAGATCTCCAAAGATGGTCATATTCGTGAAGGTGTGACAAGAAAAATGTGGTCGAACTTTTCTCTTATTTTTCTCGCTTTCTTTTTCTTTGAAAACATCGAGAGATGATGCTGAAATGCTACCAATTTTTCTGATTAATAAATCAGAAATTTAGAGAAGCTTGGAAGCTCAAAAGATGTGTTTAAGTGATTAGGAATAAACATGCAATAAGTATATTGATTACAAACTCAAGAGCCTCATAAATGAAACTCCAAACTTGTCATTCTCCCTTCTTTATGGCCAGCTTCCACACTCCTAACACACACCTATGACGTGCCCCACACATGGGATATTGGCACCAACACTTCATCACCAAAAACGGTCCAAAGCTAGTTAACGTAACGACGTAGAAAAACCGCATCCTAAACGCTCAATAATAAAAATAAACATAATACTCCCCCTGCTTTCTTTTGTTGTTCCTGTTTGGAATAGGGGGAAAACCAATACAACCGAAAAAATGGGCAAGATTTCACTTTTTGAATACAATTAAATTGATTAAAAATAAAGATTATAGCGCTTTGAGTCGATTTATGTTAGTCAACTAATAATACAAAAGTTTGAGCGGTAGAAGGTGGCTATTGAATAGTGTGAACGCATTTATTGCAGTTTAAAATCAATGGAGTTTTAGTCATCAAATTGCATTATATTCATGAAAAGATTCAAAATAAGAACAACAAATTGATATTCTCCGATGGGGAATACATGAACAACGTAACAAAAGAAAACGAAGAGAGTATTATCTAAACAAATAACATAAATTAAAGTTATAAAATATAAACATTAAAATATCACTTCAAAAATAAGACACCAATGTATTTTTATACGATTTAAAATAAAAGTTCATGTGAAAATAATTTAATTAAATTATAAAACAAACAAATAAGTGAAAAAAATAACAAAGACATTAAAATAAAATTTAAAAGTATTAAAGTTTAAGAATACATTAACAACATCAAAATTCATCAAATTGACAAACGAGTTGGTGGAATCACCCATTATAACTTTAAACATCCACTTAATAAGATTTGATATTAAAATGTATCTAAATTTTATAAATAGTGTATAAACTTATCAAATTGATAATAAAATCAAGAAATCACCCATGATAACTCTTATCAATTTCAATAAGCTAAACAATGAAAATAAGTATACATTTCTGAGTATATACAAAACTTATCAAATTGACAATCAAGTCAAGGAATCACCCTTTATGACCCTTATCAACTCGAACAAGTCAAGTAAATTTAAAATAATAAAGCTCATAATGAATATTTAATAAACACAATAATATTCAAATACTAAGAAATAAAAAATTTCTATATAATTATTTAAAAGTACACCAAAAGTTATAAATAAAGCAATTCGCGGTTTTACTAAATGTAAACGAGATTTTAACAAGAACCATTAAAAAGCAAATCCTAGAAATAAAACTCAAGTATTGAATAGAAATTAATTTAATCAATGAAAAACAAAGGATAAATAACCTTACAACTTTAAATAATAACAATAAAATATTATTTTACGAGTAAAAACTTTCCACTGTAACTAGAAAGATCAGCTTACGGAAAAAAATAAAACTAGAAAACTCTACAACGTTTTTTGGGGTGCTACAAGTAATATCATTTATTCAAATGAGTAACCCCTTTCTTTCGCAATAGTGATCCGAGAAGATTGTTGATTAATTTCTCATTTTTTCATACAAGTAATATTGTTTATTTATTAATTTCTCATTTTTTTCATACAAGTAATATTGTTTATTTATTAATTTCTCATTTTCTCATTTATTCATCCAAGTAATATCGTCTAATCTATTAGTAACCTCATTTAATTTTATGAGTGAATTCGTTTAATTTTTTGAATAGCCCATTTATTTTCAGACCAACAACCTCATTTATCTATAAGAGTAATCCCAAATTACAAAAGTAATCACATTTATTCAAACGAGTAAAACCTTTCATTTGTTAGAGTAAATTAATTAGTTTATCATTTTCTCATTTAGTCATACAAGTAATATCATAATCTATGAGGATCCTCGTTTATTCTTATGAGTAACCTTGTTTATTCTTATGAGTAACACATTGTTTAACTTTATGAGTAACCCCATTTATTCATACTATCTATTAACCTCATTTATTATACCAGTAACCTCATTTAATCATACGAGTAACCCCAATTGTTTACAAATGTAACCACATATATTCAAATGAGTAACCCCCCTCCCCCCCGAAGATCAATCGAAACATTGGGTCGAATTATCAACAATTCAAAACACTCTTGCATGACTATAATTGTAGGCCTGTTTTTATTTCGCCTATGCGGTATGAACACTTATTTTTGACTACCCCACTGTAAAGCTTTTTGTATTGAAAACGTTTTGAAAGAAGTCCCGAACAATTCTTTTTAGGAAGAATCATAAACCTAATTGGATATGGGGTCGTAGGGACAAATTATCCAATATAGATTTTCCTATCATGACTCTATAGATGGTCGGTCAAAGTGAACAAAAGATTGAGTTCGGGAGTGAGGGTATAACACAGCCACGAACTATCTTGCCCATTGCTGGCCTCTACTAAATATTAATCCATTACAAATTTTATGCCAAAGAATAATCATATAATGTTTTAAACACCCTAAAAATAATTGGTCCAGATTAGTTCAGGAAACACATAAAATAAAAGACTAATTTTAGTGATATGTTATTATGCAATCAATTTACAAAGGACCTAACAGATTGTCCAAATTAATCTGATTAATGTTAGAATAGTTCTTTAGGTCTTGATTAGCAAAAATAACATATGGGGGATAAAAATCAATAACGCCATGACAATCATATAATATTCATATAATAATCAGGCAAGTATATAATATACACAGGCACACATAATAAAAATATAGAAAAGGGGTTAGAATAGACAGTAGGACGATTCTATATTAAAGATCTACATCAAGAAAGAAACAGTTAGTAACTTCAATATAAAAATAAAGAATTTATTTAAGGATCCTTAGGATTATACCTATGTGGTTTAGATTGAAGACCACAATGACCTCTGGGTGGAGCAATCGTGGAACCAAGAACGCGGTATGATTAGGAATTGATTGAAAGTATTGAAAGTATTTGAGTGTTTGAGTATTTTGAGAGTCGAAGTGTATTCGTAAGGATATTTTGTATTCGTAAGGATATTTTGTATTCATAAAATTCGGGAAATCAAGAATATTTATAGGCAGAACGACACTGAGCCTCAAGCCCCAATTGTGCCTGGCGCAGCTAATGTGTCAAGCGCATGACGCAGCATGCCTAGTAAAAAGCGTACATGTAGCACATATTTTGAAAAAGATAACAAAGAAATTTCGCGTCTCAAGCAAAGTCATGTGCTTGACGTAGGACTTTGAATGAGTTAGAAATCCACGTGTCAAGTGCAGATTAGTGCACCTGGCACAGGTGGACAAAGCTTCTCCTGACACACCCCGGTGCGTCAGGCACAGTTTGATGCGCTAGGCGCACCAGCCTGGCTCATGACGTGCCTTTGCGATCTTTATCTAAAACGCATTTAAAAGATTTATTTTATCCTTTAATTGAAAATATTTGATTTTACGGGATAAAATCTGATTTTAACATATAAAAATATTCTTTGAAAATATTTATATATTGAAATAAATCAATTAATTTATCAATTAATTGGGATTTTCAAATAACATGGCTCAAATACAATTAATTATCATGAATAGTTAATTGGGCTTTAGAATATCATTTCGAAACACAAGATTGCTCTTCCGTTGGGTTGCGCCAACTAATACCGTGGTATGTTTCATCATTGGATCCTTAAATGGGGAGACACGACTATGTGTCTACAATAGCTAATGAATATGATGATTGGGATTTAGGTGAGAACCCCATAGTAGAGGAATCATTTGTTGAGAAAGCTTACACTATAGAGTCTAATGATGTTGAAGAAGTACTTGATGAGCCTTTTGTTTCTACTCGTCCTCTTTATATTCCTTTTTAGAGGAAACTCGAATTAGTCCCTTCCTTCCCCATCTTATTCCCTCTCCTCAAAGTTTCACCATTAGAAAAGCCTTTTGCCTCTATAAACCTTCAGAAGACTCAAATAAAAGTCATCCAGAACGTGATCGAGCTTGTATTTTTCGAGGACAATCACAAGGAGAACTCACAGTTTTCTTCTTTTTATTTGAATTTTGATGTTTGTTCTTCATACTTTCAAGGATTCTCTCGGAAATTTGATTATTTTTTACACTCAACTCTTGGTAAGCATTTAGATGCATTGAAATCTGTGCATGCTCTTTGTTTATTTCTTACCTATTTGATCCATAATGAAATGTGTGCTAATTCTTATGACAAACTATTGAGATCGCTGTCAAATTATTTAGTGGTAAAGTCTAGCTAATGATCCTAAAATAACACTTTTCCGGAGGTACTATGAGATAATTCTCCTTATCATATTTGGTTAGGATTTTTGCTGGATTTTGTGCCCTTACTTCCTCCCTTACTTTCTCTTTGCTTGTCAACTACGAAGTTTGTATTAAGCTCGGGGAGTTAGCTTGTGCTCTCTCCATCTCAACATTTTCTTCCTCATGTTTGTAAGTAGGTTCATATTAGTGTATTTGCATGTTAGGTTTGCATATAAAAAAATAAAAATAAAATTCTTTTTCTTTTCTTACTTTCTTTTATGCATTTAATAAATTAGTTTAATTGCATGCATGATATGTTGCTAAGAGTGTTCATAACTTAATTGGAAGACCTTCGATGCATTTAACTTGATGGTTTTGGAAGTATGGATGTGACTTTAGGTGATCTTTGAGATCGGTAACTTTTGGTAGAGTGTTTTTAAAATTAAGCGAGTTGGTTGCTTTAATTGCCTTATCGTCCCTTGTGCAATGAATCCCAAAGAAGAGCCACGAACCTCATAAGACTCATTTACAACCCTTACCATTGATCACCTAACTTGTGACTTGAATTTTAGCTCCCTAAGATTGCATATGACCGACTAAATAAAAGAATGATATAGGGCATTTCACTTTTTCTATGGTTAAGAGCTCAAAATCCAAAAAGCTTTTTACACCGGCATAATTATCCGTTTTTCAACCCATCTGAGCCTTACTATCCTATTTTTGCTTAGCCCTCATAATAAGTCATGATCAAGCTTTCCTTAAAGTGGAGTACATGTCTAGGTTGTGTTGAGTCGAGTTATTTTGATGCTAATAAGTCTTTGAGTGAAAGGGAGTTAATGTATTTATAATGAAATAATTGACATGAATAATCCCAACTTTCAACAATCTAGTAAAAATAATCCCAACTTTGGATTATTTGAGAATAATCCCAACTTTAGGGGTTCCCTTCTAAGAATAATCCGAACTATTTATTTTCTATATATTATAGACTTAAAATGGATTAGTATAGGCAATAAAAGTGATAGTTTGTTTTATTTTGAGAAGACCCTCTCAAAAGTTAGGATTATTCACGAATAACCTAAAGTTGGGATTATTTTGATAAGACGGTGAAAGTTGGGATAATTTATGTAAATTTTTCTTTTGTATAATTGCAAAAGATGAAAAAAAAATTGCGATAAAAAAGAAAAAAAATGAAAGCTCTTATTCATTCATTTGGATTCATGTCGAAATAAAAGATAGTGAAAGTGCAAATTGATGAGAAAAATGAAAAAAAAATTTGCTAAAAAATTAAAAATCAAAAGTGAAAAAGAAAAAGAAGTGGTTATGTTTGAGATTTCAAATTGAATTGGTGTTAAGACTAGCTTGGGGGAGTCTCTTCACCCTAGTTTGTATTCCACTTTACGCTTTATGCACCACATCCACGAATTGATATCCTCACCTATAACCTAGCCTCGTTACAACCTTGATAAAGTCATTTTTGACTTCTAGATTAGTCTTGGTCAATTCAGTAGTAGCGACTGAGATTTGTCCAAGTCATGATGAGTGTCATCAAAATGTGGTTGATGCGAGCTACTATTGTTGAGCATCCCTAGGGAATTCAAACTCGGGACTTGGAAGTGAAGAGGGGTAGAAATCACTCCTAGAGAAAACCTAGTTTTTAAGAAGACTCGGTTGATCGATGGATTGGATCTCTTAAGTCACTCTTGTGCTTCCTAATCATCTTTATATATTATGTTTGGTTGGTCTCCTAAATCTTGGTATGAACTCATTTAGCTAGCATGTCATGTTTTAAACTTTGCATATAAATCATTTAGGTTAGTGTCTTACATGGTTTTTCTTTTTCATATTTTTCTCCTCTTTTCTTTCTTCCTACTCATTTTTGGTTTACTTGAGTTCAAGTAAAATGCCAAGCTTGGAGGAGTTTGATAAGTGTGTTTCTAACGCACTTTGCAAACTCTTTTTAGCTTTTCTCCCATTTCTTCCCTCTTTATTCTCTATTTCCTCTTCTATTTCATTCACTTGATTATAATGACATTATACTAAATTTTCTTTCATTTTGATCGAATTTTTAGTATATTTGCTTTCACCCTGTTTTGTCATATTCTTAATATAGGTGGAACTACTTAAGATGACTAAGGGTTTGTTTTCCCCAGCTTATTTTCAATTCAGTTCAGTTCAATTCAGTTCAGTTCAGCTCCAATCAGTTCAGCTCCAATTAGTTCAGTTCAGTTCAGTTCAGTTCAGCTCCAATCAGTTCAGTTCAGTTCAGCTCCATTCTTTTATAACCATTTTGTTAAATATTATTATTATGTTGGTATAATTTATTTTACTAATTACTCTTATTATTATTATTATTATTATTATTATTATTATTATAATTTATATATCATTACTATTAAGTATTATTATTATTATTATTATTATTATTATTATTATATTATTATTATTATTATTATTATTATTATTATTATTATTATTATTATTATCGTTGTTGTTGTTTCTATATATTATTGTTGTCTATTATAGCTTTACTTATTATTTACTATTATTATTAGGAGGAACACGGTTTACAAATAAACCCACGTTTTTCAGCCTATAAACCAATCAAATCGCGTCAAGACGGTTTATGATGTAATTTTCTCGGTCCAACCCAATCATTATTTTTATTACTAAATATTATTACATTATTAAATCTAATTATTAAACTAGTAATATTAATTTCCTTCATAGATATTATTGTTATTATATATCATCATCAAGTATTAATATATTAATACAAATAATGTAAAATAATTATTATCAATTATCATTAGTATCATTAATTATTATTATTAATTTATGATTATTAATATTATATATTTATAACTATCATTTAGAAATATCCAAAATACTATTATTATTATTATTCATTATTATTACTTATCATTATAATTATTATTTAATATTCATATTATTGTTTAAATATTATTTATATATTTATTACATTCAATTTAATTTAATTTAATTCAATTCAATTCAGTTCAGTTAAATTCAGTTCAGCTCCAATCAGTTCTGTCCAGTTCGGTTCAGCTGTTTATGCCGAAGAAAACATGCCTAAGTGTTGTAGAGTTGGCAAAAGGAAGCAATAAAAATAGAACACATGTTGAGAAAGGGTGTTTTTCATAAGACAATATATAATATACAATAAGAGAAAAGCTTCCCCTTCCCTTTTCATTCATAAGAGTAAATTAATTAGTTTCTCATTTTATCGTTTAGTCATACAAGTAATGTCATTTTAATCAATGAGTAACTTTGTTTAATCTTATGAGTAACCATATTTATTCATACTATTAACTTTATTTATTTATATGAGTAACCCCAATTATTCACAAAAGTAACCACATGTATTCAAACTAGTAATCCCATTCATTCATCAGAGTAAATTAATTAGTTTCTCATTTATATAAGTAAACTGATTAGTAACCTCCTTTATTCAACTCGAGTATCCCCATTTGCTTCTGCCTAGAAACTGTCAAAGATGAGTATAGTGTTGAGAGTATTGAAATCCCGAGAAGGTCTGAAAAGTTGGGGAAGAGGTCTCGACAATCCTGCAAAATAAAATGAAAAAATGGTCCGGGGGTGTTCCTGGGAAGGCCCCTCTAACGCTTAAGTCAGTTGAGATTGAGGTAGAGAGAGAAAGTGAGTAAATGTAGAGAGAGAGGCTCTCGTTTTTGTAGGTGAGAATTCACCCCTTTGACTGATGAGACAATCCTTATTTATAGGGGATGAGACCTCTAAAAAATGAGGGTGTTTTAGTTAGCTCCAGCTGGTGGAGGAATATGTTCCTTATAGGTAGGGGTATTCTCATAATTTCACTGTAGATGAGCCGGTCCATGAAATTAGCCCAAACAATTAGCCCCATGACAAGTAATCAAAATGAAAATTACCCTTTTTAGTGCGGTTGATTGGCGAAACAAAGTAATTGCATTTTTTCTGATGTTGAGTGGGATCGCGAATTCTCAAGGCGGGTCGTAGTGGAGAAAATATTATGGCGCTACGATTAACCAAGCGCGGGGTCTAATAGGCCGAGTGGGAAGCACCCGAGTCGAAGACCTCAAAATCTTGACTGATGTTGCACCGAGGAGATGGTGTATGCACTCGTACTGCACGCTAGACGCACCCGAGTGTGCTAGACGTACCATGTATCAAGTAAATCCTGACCCGAGAGGATGTTGATTCCGACTTAGTAGATGTTGCGGTCGGTGCTTTCATGGTATGCTGACTGATGTTGCACCGAGGCGATGATGTATGCATTGGTACTGCACGCTAGACGCACCCGAGTGTGCTAGACGTACCATGTATCAAGTAAATCCTTAACTGAGAGAATGTTGATTCCGACTTAGTAGATGTTGTGGTCGGTGCTTTCATGGCGCGAGACAAGCACTCGGGTGCGCGAGACATAACATTGTACGTTACTGCAAACTCCCCCGACCCGAGGGGTGCTGATCTGGAATCTATGATACTGCAAAGGGCCTTTGGAAACATTACCGACCCAAGGGGTGCTAAATCTCGAGTTGTCTCTTAGACTAAGTGGTTCTTCGTTCCCGAGCATCAGGACGTTCTATTACCCGAGTTGCAGGGGCCTTGCTTGCTGATTGAGATGAGCTCGAGTTATTTTATTGGCTCCTAAAAACTTCTTTATTTCACCTATCTTTAGAGGATTGTTCAATCCCCTTACATTCAGTGCATAAGATCATTAACCTGGAGTGATTGTGAATGAACTTGATTCAGCTTCATCCACTATGTGAGTAACTACCCCAGGCCCCTTCAACTGCTCTATTTCCTTCCGTTTCCGCCCTCTTGTTACTATGTTCCAGGGTGGAGGCCTAGCCTATGTCACTTCACTCTCTAGTTGCCGATTTACCACACGTATATTCTCAACTATAGGCTCAGACTCACCTACTATCTTCTGTTGCTCAATTTGCTCAAGGATAACTGGAATATACCCAATTGCTACTACTTTCCCCCCTCTTTTACAAGACCTTTTTTGAGGCAATCATGGCCCACAGATTGGCATTTTTCTATAAAAAGAAGGAGCCCACTCAAAACTTATCTTTTATTCACTCATTCTGCCTGATTCTTCTTCAATCAATACTGATTTTGGCAAAGGTTTAGTAACATCAACCTCGATGAGCATCCTTGCAAAAGAAATGTGTTTCTAATGAGTAGTACTGCAAGGCACTCCTATCATACTCCCAATTCGACTAAGTGAATCCGCACTCCAATAACTCAAAGGTAGATTACTTAGGCATTCTTACCCACAAAGGTATAACCCTCAACATTTCAGTTTGAAAGTTCAATTTTGGTGTCCAATCTTTAATAATCATTGGTCTATTATTAAGCATATAGGGAGCAAAATATAAAATCTCATTTCTATCATCAACATTCTGAAACTTCACAACAAAATACCCATTTTCATGAAGAAACACTTGAGGTTTTGCAACATTATTCCACTCTTTTTCAATGTGACGAATGATCATACCAATTGAAGGTGTATCGCCAACAACATAGACTATAATAGCATAAGCCCATATCTCAGCCAGGTGATTCACCTCATCTTTGTCAAGTTTAGCAATCAGTTTTCCTTCTTTCAGAGCAGGAGCCATAAATTTCAAGGATGCCCCTTTTGCAGTCAGGAGGTTTATCCACATCAACTTTCGCCCAGGGAAGTGGAGAGGGTTGCATCTCCAATCTTCTAGCAACTCATAATTGTCCTCTAGAGTTCACCTGATCATCATTGTAACAGAGTCGTTTTTAAAAGCATTAATTAAAAACTAATTATATCTATTAAGCTAATTATGTGTCGGATTTTTATATTTTATTTTGGTTGGAGTATAATTTTTATTTGTCGTGTTTATAATATATTTATTAATGTGATTTTCGGAAGTTATTGTAAAATATATTTTGAATGCTAAATATTTAAAATTTATTGAACAATATTTACCTTAAGTGGAAACTCTTTTAAGTCAAGTTTCCTGATTTGGATAATCAAAACACATATGTTTTCTTTAGTTTAATGAACAAAATTAAACCCCTTCCCCTGTTCTTTTGGTCGACGAATCGAAAACCCCAAACCCCCAGCCATTCTGTCTCTCTCTCTCTCTCTTCGACCTCTCTCACCCTCCCCGTGAAAACCCAAACCCAGACCCCCACAATTCTCCCTCTCTCCCCAACATCCTCTTTCGCTATCTCTCTCTCACTTGCGCTCCTCCCTCGTCGGTGTTACTTCAATCTGTCGGAGCCTTTCTTTTTCCCTCCCCTGTTTCGTTGTTACGATTGTTCTCAATGTTGGTACCGCACCGCTACTCCGTCGGTGTTCTTCGCGCGCCACTGCTCGTTGTCGCTCCTCTTCCTCTTTGCTTCGTTCTTTGGTAGTGTTGTGGATGTCGCGGTCACCACCGACATATCCTCCCCCGCCCTGTTTTCTCTCCCCTGTTCTTGTGTCGTCGTTGCGGTTGGTTGCTACTGCTGGTCTTCCATCGTGGCTTTGGTCTTGGCTTCGTGAGATGGTGGTGCTATCGTTTTCGGTACTAACCCTTCATACCTCCATTTTACATTGGGTAAGGTATTATTTATAGTTCATAATTCTGATTAGTATATCTATTATAACATCATAGTAGATTGAACTATGTTATGGTGGTGATTGGTGCTGTGGAATTGTTGTTGCTGTCATATTGTTGTCGTTGGTGGTGGGGACGTATTGTTGTTATTGTTGATATATTGTTTTTGAAGGTGGTTGTGGTAGTTGTTGTTGTTGTTGTTGTTGTTGTTGTGGTGATGGTAATAGTTCGGGTTATCTCTACTAGAGTCTCTTTCGCTGTGCTTAATCCTCTTTAAGCTGGTCGGGAGAATTTGGGTTGTTACATGTGGTATCGGAGCTTGAGTAGTTTTTGGATACGCTGTGATCTCCATATCATAGTGTAAGGGTTGAAAATAGGTTTAATGGATTGACTAAAGAGTTAGGTATAAATGAATCAAGTCGTATGAGTGTTTGTGCTTAAACGTGTACTATTTGAATCCATTTATTTGAATGAATTGTGTATATAATGTTATCTTGTTATGACTCGATTGTCTCTGATATTATTTACTTAAAAGTGTGTATTTCGAGAAAACTTACTTGATTTGCTTCATTAAATGAATTTCAAACGAAATCTCTGCAAATGAGATGATTAAAATCCAATGCCAACAAGTTTGCCCCTTTTGCTCTTTCCTCCTTGATATTGCGAGTCAAGTCGAAGTAGAGATTTTCTTTGCTCCTTCATTTCGCGAATCAAGTTGAAGTAGAGAACCAAAAGATGATGGTAGAATGGAGGCTAGTCATTCACGTCTTGCGAGTTTGAGATTTTGGTTTTATTCAAATAATTGGTTGCAGGTTTCGAGGACGAAACTTTTGATAAGGGTGGTAGTATGTAACAGACTCGTTTTTAAAAGCGTTTATTAAAAACTAATTATATCTATTAAGTTAATTATGTGTCGGATTTTTATATTTTATTTTGGATGGACTATAATTTTTATTTGTCGTGTTTATAATATATTTATTAATGTGAGTTTAGGAACTTATTGTAAAATATATATTTTGGATACTAAATATTTAAAATTTCTTGAACAATATTTACCTAAAGTGAAAACTCTTTTAAGTCAAGTTTCCTGATTTGGATAACCCAAACCTATATGTTTTCTTTTGTCGGTTAAATGAATAAAATTAAACCCCTTCCCCTGTTCTTTTGGTCGGCGAACCGAAAACCCCAAACCGCCAGCCATTCTCTCTCTCTCTCCGACCTCTCTCACCCACCCCGTGAAAACCCAAAGCTCAGACCCCCACAACTCTCGCTCTCTCCCCAACATCCTCTTTCGCTATCTCTCTCTCACCTGCGCTCCTCCCTCGTTAGTGTTACTTCAATCTGTCGGAGCCTTTCTTTTTCCCTCCCCTGTTTCATTATTATTACGGTTGTTCTCAATGTTGGTGCCGCACCGCTACTCCGTCGGTCGTTGTCGCTCCTCTTCCTCTTGGCTTCGTTCTTTGGTGGTGTTGTGGGTGTCGCGGTCACCACTGACATCTCCTCCCCCGCCCTGTTTTCTCTCCCCTGTTCTTTTGTCATCGTTGCGGTTGGTTGCTGCTGCTGTTCTGCCGTCGTGGCTTTGGTCTTGGCTTTCTGAGATGGTGGTGCTGCCATTTTCGATACTAACCCTTCATAGTTTAGAATTCTGATTAGTATATCTATTATAAAATTATAATTGATTGAACTATGTTATGGTGGTGATTGTTGTTGTGGAATTGTTGTTGCTGTCATATTGTTGTCATTGGTGGTGGGGACGTATTGTTGTTATTGGTTATATGTTGTTTTTGAAGGTGGTTGTGGTAGTTGTTTTTGTTGTGGTGATGGTAATAGTTCGGGTTATCTCGACTAGAGTCTTTTTCGCTATGCTTAATCCTCTGTAAGCTGGTCGGGAGAATTCGGGCTGTTATATCATTCCGGTCTAACTGAGCAGTATATTGAGTTTCAACCCTCTGCTCATGTGGAGTTCGAACTTCTCTTTGTTTTTCTATACTTCTATGAACCTCTCCATTCTTCGTTATATTACTCACAACCGGATTCTCAGTCCGATTAGCACTAAACGCAGCTTTCATTGCATCAACAATCGAAGTTGTTCCCATATGAACTTTAGAAACCCTAGTTACTTACATCGGATTGTGAAGATTTGCCTACATTTGAAGCTCTCTTAGCTCCTTTTTCTTGTGTCTCATTCTGCTGCGATGAAGGCGGTTTTCTTCGACGGCCAATTAGTGCCTGAAAATAGCTCGCTTGCTACCTAAGCTATCGCTCAACACTCATGGAGAGAAAACGCAGTTTTAATCGTTGCTTGATTTCTACCTATTCAATTTTAATGTCCCATTTGAATAAGTGAATGCAAGATCCTATTCAATTTTAGTATTTTGATTTCAAATGTTCTTAATTGAAATTTGAACTCTTTTATCATCCCCATTAATCAGCTAATTTATAGGCCAAGATATTGGGTAGAAATTAAGAGGATCCTTTATTAGGGTTTTTCAGATTCATTGGATCTCTTAATCAATTGACTAAAGACCATTCGAGAGAGGATTTAGTTTATTGATTAAGCGAACATTCTTGAGGACCATTCGAGAGACGACTCGAGTATTTTAGAGTAAAACTAAACATAATTGTCGCCTTTGAATCACAATTGCATTAATGATCGTTGTTCCGTTTTTATTCAAACTAGTAACCTTAACTATAGTGTCTTCCTTATTGATATTTTCATCTCATATTATTTGCTAGTTCTGTGTTAATAGTTAGTTTTAGTTGTTAAAAAAATCATTCGAAACCCCCCATAATTCCTCAATTATGTAATTTAGACTTGATAGACTTCGATTAATCCCAATTTCCCTTTAGATCGACCCTTGACTTGCCTTTACTAAGTTTTTAGTAATTGCTTGGTGGGTGTTATAAATATTGTTTAAAAAGCGATTTTTGGTGTCATAACGACATACAAAATCTCTTATCAAAATGGCGTCGTTGCCGAGGAAATTGTGCTATTGATTAAAACATTTTTTAGTTTGAAATTGATTTATTTTTACTTTTCTTTATTGGTTTATTTTCTTTATCTTGTTTTATTTTGTGTGGTATGTGCTGTTTATATGAGTATAGGAATTTGTATATAATTTTTCTTTTGTTTTTTTTTTCTTCTTTTAAGAGAATTTTTAAAAAATGGCTACCACTTTTTTCCTCAATATGAGGATGAACCATTTTGGAATTATTATCAGAGTTTTGAGAACACTCTTCTAGTTAAGTATAGACTTGAGCTTTAGGAGATGTGTAAGGTGATGTATGAGGGTTTGAATATGCATACAAGAGACGTGGTTAAGTCTATGTTTAATGGTGAATTTCGATCCCAACACTTTAATGAAGCATGGAGTTTCTTTGCGTGGCTATCGAGAGACACTTATGAGTTGGACCATGGAAACACTACTTTCTCAAATTTAGAAGATGTCTCTAGCTGCAAACTAAATTTCTATTATGAAATTCTTAATTCACTCAAAGAAAATATGTCCTTGTTAAAGAGGTATGATTCTATGATGGACAACATTATCGAATCTAGCAATATCAAGGTTTGCTGTGAAGAAGTCTTTGTGCCCACGATCTAGTAAAGGTTTGAAGTACAAAGATAAGGTCGTCGAAGTGGAGAATTCCATACGTCCTCCACATTCAGATGTTCCTTTCGAGTTTGTGAAGAATGCTAACAATGTGTTTGTCGTCCAGACAAAGTCTTGGGGAAATCAACAACAGCCTCAAGTGAGGAAGGGTGTGAGTACAGATGACGAGCTTGTCAAGTACATGTCCAAGGTGCCTGGTTATCTCCAAAGAGGAGAAAAGCTCCAGGATAACATTTTGAACTTCGGAGTTCTTGATTGGGAACGGCTAGAGAAATGGAGTCACAAACGAGAAAAAATGCTAGTGAGTGAGAGAAACACTAAACCCGCTAATGGGAGCTGCTCTCTATATGCTGATTGTTCATCTGTTATGGCAAATAGTGAGGCTTTGGATCACTCCAGAGAGAAACCCAGCGTTTATTATAGTGATTCGGCCCGTATAGTTGATTTTTCGCCAGTTGCCAAACCTGTTAGTGGAAAGGCATTGAATCGCGCATGCCTACAGCTTTCATCAAATCATCCGATAGACAAGGAAGAGGAAATATGCATGAAAGATATTCCTCGAAAAAGAGATACTGTAGATTCGAAGCCTGCCAAGTATTTGGTTTGTAGTAGTTGTGGGCTGACGGGGAAATCATCTTCACAATTAAGAGGAGATGATCATGAGATATTAGAAACTGCGAGCAGAAAAGTCAGCAATTTGGGTGCTGAAGAACTAAATTGTTCTGAAAATATGGAAGGACATGGACTTGATTCTCCACAGCAGTATTTTAATAGCAAGCAGGAGAGCATTGTTTTCCTATTTCCCAGAGATTTATCTGTTTCTAGAAGCTCAGAAGCGTATCATAGAGTATCAGTTGATGACAAGTCAGATGAGCATAACTGGGGTAGCTTCTCTGATATATTCTCCATTGATGAGATCCACCCAGATGAGTTGTTTTCCAATGTTCCAAATTATTGTGCCCTGAATAATGCAGTTGAGACGGAGACGGTATTAGACTTGAAGCTTGACACTTTGGTCAAAGCTCAGGCTGTTGAGACTTTAGCCTATCTGTCTGATATGCCCATGATGCCAACAGAGAATGAAATAGAAGCACCAACAACTATGTCTTCTATTCCAAAGGCATTCAGTGGTCCCGGTCAAATTGTGCAAAGCTCATCAGCAGAAATGTCTGGAGATAGTTCAAGGCATCAGCGTTTTAGCTTTGGCATAGGTAGGATGACGAAAAGCCTTAGCTTTAGGGAGGGTACAGTTCAATCTCCACTTAGCTCTACTTATGATACTGCCAAGTCTGATCCTGCTAAACCTGAGTGCTCGACTTGTGATGATACTCAAATTAGCAATAAATCAAACATGAACAGAACAGCTAGAGCTAGCCCTTTAAGAAGATTGCTAGATCCATTATTGAGGTCCAAGTTTGTGAACCAATTGGAGAGAAGAGCAATGTGTTTTTCATTTTCTTCTTTCACTGAAATAATAGACAATTTTGCAGCACTCTTACATGAAGTATAGAACAAATAAAAAATGAACAACGATAAGGCATTACAACCAACAAGCAAATCCATAAACAAGTAAAAGCTATTCACAGCCTCACGAAAAATTCACACTATCAAGGAACAAAAGAAGAAGATAATAACACTTCAATACCATGGACACAAGATCTAATAACACACGACTCGCTATGTGCGCGAATCAGCAGCACCTTTGTTCAGAGCTCTCTCCAGCCTGGTTTCAAATGGAGTGGAATGCCAATTAACCCTTTTATCCTGCACATATGCAGAATCTATAAACATCAGTATTCAGTAGCCTCAGATTCCCAGGATGGAAAAAAAGATCATCCAACAACTTTCACTTGATAGATACCTCTCTATATTTGCTAGTCGTGTTTGGTATGCCTTTGAATGAAGAGGCCGAACCTGAGGATTCAACAGGAGTCCTGTCACTTCCGTTATTCCAGTGTACTCCCACAGTGCCTACCAATGGCTTCTCATTTGGGCCTCGACAAGGTGATCTCCTCGGTGGAGATGAGGCAGAGAGTTGCTTGAGTTCCTCTACAGTCAATGCGCCGAATATTGGTCTTTCTTGATGACTTGTGACTGAATTCGACCCATATGAGGATGCACTTGTCCAGCATGATATTGGATCCAAATCACTTGGTTTATCCTTGCTAGGGGGTGTTTTCTGAGAGGAAATCAACCATGTCGATAGACTGGTGTCAACCGCCAATGGATGGTTATTTCCTGGATCATTAATCTGGGAATTCTCCTTCTGTTGTCTTAGTTGAGGAGTTTGCTTAGATTTCACGGTCTTCCACTGAGTTGTATTCTCAACAGGATTTAGCACTGAATGCACATAACCGGACCTGTCTCGTGCACCACGGTAGAACCCTGGTGGAGTCTCTAAATCTTTATAGAGGGATCCGTGATCCACTATGGACTCACCGCCATGCCTGTCATTAGCCACACGTACAACTGAATTTTTAGCCCCCGATTCCAGAGAAGAACCGGACCTAGTTGGACTTTCTTGCACTTGTCTTGGATATTCATCATCACTGTATCCTGCATCATAGCGCTCTTCTTCATCAACATCATCATTGTACACATCTTCATCCTCATCCAAATCACTTACTTCACAGTCTAACTCTTCAGCTTCATCATCACTCTCTCTACAATTTTCGTATCTATGATTTGGAGGGTATGACCCCAAGCTTGACAAGGTGGAACCACTTTCTGATGGTGTAGAGCATTTGCCTGGTTCCGTGCACTTCACATCTATCACTTTCTCATTATCTTTCTCAATCTCCTGTATGAGTTCTGGTGCCTCATCATACGAAATATGAACATATTCTTTAACATTTGAATCAAAAGTCACTTTCTTTTGTGCACCTAAGGTCAATTGTTCCTCTTGCTTTGGCCTAAAACAACATTACAAAAAATAAAACCAATAAACTGAGATCCTAGCAAAAGCAGAAGGCCCAAAGGAACCAAGTACTATCATGAATTACACAAGAGAATAGCTAAAGATAAGCCCAATAAACTTACTGGTTTGTCAAGCTCAATTGTTGCACCTCTGAATCAACCCTGTGCAAAAAATCCACAAGACAACATTGAGCACAAAAGTTTCTAATAACATGCACACAAAAAAAAACAAAAAAAATAAAAAGATAATATTACCAAAATCCAAAAAGGTAAAAACAGGAAATTGCAGATCAATAACCAATTGAAAACAAACTAGTACTATGGAATTACCAAAACCCAGGAAAAATAACTGGTCATAGCTGCTACTTAGCAAGTGAAATGAACAAAAAATGAAAAAAAAAAAAACTCAAGCACGATGCACAAAAAGCACTAGAATAACATTTGGATTTTACATTGTCAAAACCCATAAACACAATTGCACATAATTGCAATATAGGAAGTTAATTGAACTTAAAACCCCTCATAAGATGCACAAAATCTGCAACTACAACCAATATTCCCAACGATTTTAGTAAAACCTACAAGTGCAACTACACAAAATTGCAAAGATGGTAAGTAAATTGAGCAAAAAAACCCTAACAAAATTCTCACCAACTTCCTCTACGACAAAAATTGGCCCATAAAATTAGCAAAACCCAGAAAGCAAAAATAAAAACCATCGAAATGTGAAAAGTTTACCTAGATTCAGGAGGTGAAACTTTTTGCTCTAAATTGTCCTGTTCTGCTGCAACAGCTTGATGTATAGAATTATACTGATATCCAACATTCTAAAATCAACAAAATAAATTCAAATGAGTTACCGACAAAATGATGAAATCGCATAAAATGAGCTTAAAGAAAGGAACACATACTGGATTCTGATAAGCAACATTATTATGATTGTGAGCAATTTTACTGCGCTTTTTCTCATTCTTTGAAGACCCAAAACACCCAAGAAAACAACCCATATTTTATTTTTGATAAATCTTGATTTCAAACGTGGGAAAATTGAGTATTTGTGGAAGCAAAAAGTAGGGAAAAAAAAACAGATGATGGATGGCGTTTTTGAAGGGTTTTTAGGACATGGGAGGAGGGAGAGAAAGGAGAGGAGCGTGTAAGGAACAGAGAAATAAGGTGTAGTCTGTAGTGGGCAGTGGGGTGAAAAGAGGACAAAACAGTCAAAAAAGAAAGGGCTTGTTCGACTGTTTTCTAATACTTCCGAGGTGACCGTTGGGATTTTTGGAGTTTGGAGGGAATGTGGTTTTAGAGTTGTGTTTAAACTGATATTGTTGTCTTCACTCTTCGCATGAATTTGGAGCTGTCAAAATCCAACCTGATCTAAGTAACCGACTCGAACCATATCCTTATCCAACTTTATCTAATATGAGAATTTAAACACCCAAATTCCAATTAGTAGATGTTGGTATCTGGTGTAGGATGACCATCCTACACCAGCTCCAAAACGCAAGGCAAGAAGAATGAAACGTATCATTCAACATGCAAAAAGTAATTGATTTGACAGCCAATGTACATTTCCATTACATCCAGTGTACATGTCGAAAATTCATAAAGTAACTGATTTGACAGTTACTGTTCACCATTTAATAACTAATTTGATGTCAACCGTCATCATTTCCCCCATATATTGTTCACCACTTCTCTCTTTTCCACACTCAACCTCCTTGTACAGTCTTGGCTTCGTGGTTGTTCATTAACAAAATCAAAATGTACAATGACAGCCCCCCAGCTGAAAGTAACCCAATTCCTGAAGCTGATGTCAAGTGAGTAGTTTGCAATCTTTGTACACTGGTGTGTTGATGTTTGTTCACTAATAAAATTCAATATGTACAATTACAGTCATATACCTCATAGTGCTCCAGGTGCCTAATAATAATAAAAAAGGTACCGCAACCAACATAAATAAGGATAAATCACAATATACACTGATGGTCATTACTTTGATCACTGAAAATCCCCAAATGTACGCTCGTATATTATTATACACCAAACCATATGCATTTGTACATTAAAAACATTATTTCAGTAAATAAATGCGAGAGAAAGAGAGTGAATGAGTGAGTGATGAGAGAGAAAGAGCTGACCCACTTTCAAAAATACTGCCAAAAGCCAACAAAATTTTGGCTCCCCTAAAACCATCAAACGACATTGTTTTGGGCGAGGTGTAGGATGCTACACCTCGGTGCATGATCTAATTTGCGCCCAAATTCAACTTGTATCCGTTCAAACTCCACCTATAGTTGAAATGACCCGATTATTGTCTATTCGAACTCGACTAAAATTCAACTTGTACCTGAAATTTTAGTTAGGACACGATTTTTCAATGGATGGAAAAAAGCTTTATGCATGGATGGAGCAAAGTTATTAAAATCGCGAATCAAATCTTAAAATCTTACGTTACGATTCAAGATATTGTATCGATTTGATTCACGATTCTATATGATTTTATACATTTATGTTAACTAGCGAAAACCTCGTCAATTTAAATCATGCTAACAAAAAAAATAATATATATATATATATATGTTAATTATTTATTGTCAATATAGTGGGTAAACAACTTCTTTTTTTTCAATTTTTAGGTCTTTGAACTTATAATTTTGAAGTGGTTAAGATTGAGGTACTGTGGACGATAGGTCACAGGTTCGAATCCCCCCTCGCCTTCTTTGTACAGCCTTCATGGCTCATATGGATCAAAAAAAAAACTTATAATTTTGACATATTCAATGAAGATTGAGTGCAATATCTTGATTATACGTGTTTGTAGAATCTTATAATTCTACAATTCGATTTTAAAGGTCGTTTCCGGTTCAAACTAGAATCTTGATTTTAATAACTTTGGATAGAGTATATTTTTGTATTTAAATTTAATTTGGCCAATTTTTCATACTCTTGTTGAATAATTAGGTCTTTTGTGATATCGGTTCTATGTGAGGAATTAATGGTTTGAAAAAGTAGCAATCTTATTCTCAATGGTGAATGTTGACTGTTTGTAAAAGTGTAGTAATTTAGCCTACAAATTAATGGTATGAGTTTCACATATATTCTTGTAAAATTTACATATGAAAAGTTCGAAATTTTTGAAAAATGGAAAGGGAGAGAGACAAAAACAATGTGTATAAATTGAAATAATTCGTATATTCTTGCAGAATTGATTGAAAAAAAGGCAATTAAAGTAATAATGTAACATTATGGAAGGAGTGTGTTTTTTTTGGTATAGAAAGTAACTAGTTATTGGCATGGGCAACATCCGGGATTACCAATGTAAATTTGATGTTTTAAATCAAACATTTGAGAAATGAAAAAAAAAATATTTTAGCCATTGGATTGCACTTAGGAAATAATCTTCCAGTTCCTTTCAAATTTTATATGTAGTAAATTATAATACTATATATATATTTGGGCTCATGTGAGAATACTATGATTATGTGAGAATACTTAATTATATGAGAATAGATCTCTACCCTCAGATTACTCTCATCCAACGGCTTTCATTAATCAAAGAAAACAGTGTGTTTCCTAACTTTCCTCCAGCGACCTACTGTAGCAACTAGGAATTTCATTAATCCAAAAAAAAAAAAACCATTAAATCCCCAAAAAACGTCAAATTTTGTTCACCGACCTTTAGTAGCTTGCCATTTTCATCCACAATTTAAGCTTCAACAACATCCAGAACTAGTAATTTATCTTCAATTAAAGCTCGAACAAGATTCCAAATTCTCCATTGAAGCTCGAAAATGATTTGAAGTGGTAATTTTTTGGAATTTTGAAGCTTAATTTTTCAGTTATTTGTTGAATTTTAGGGTTTTGGTTTTCGTAACATGATTTAGGATTTTTTAAGCTTAATTTTTGTTTGGTTTTTCTTCATGGAAGAAAAATTCTTGGATTTATGCTTAATTTCAGCCAGGCCCGACAATACTCCATAGTTTCTTTGATTCATGATTGACATCCTTAATTAGACTTAGTTGTTGTTGCTGCTGTTTTTGATGTTCTAATTCTAAGGGTAACAGTGGATTTTCATCTTCTGTTTTTTCTTCCTGCATCATTTCTGTGTATGTATTTTGAAATTCTTGTGTTTTAAGTGTGAAATACAGTTGTTGCCGATGCTGGAATTAGATGGAGGATTTTAATAAATTGGTTTGACTTTTGAAATTGAGAATTGTAAGTATGATTACATTGTCTCTTTTGAAATTTGTAGTTATTTTCATTTTGATGTACTTGTAGGGAACTTGTGATGTGCTTTTAGGCAATTCATGATGTATATTCATGATGTATACACATTGAAACGCATCGTAGAAGTCCAATGCAATGTGGAAGTCCAATGCAGTACAAATTTTTACAAATTCAATAAAATTTTGGTGGCATTTTGGATCTGGGGTATTCTTTGGATATATGAGATAGGTTCAATTACTAGTTGGCTATGCCTATGGGTATTGATACATCTGTGTATTGGAAGATAAGTCGTTATCTGGCTGACATGATAAAGTTGTAGGATTTTGTACTTGTTGGACACTACCAAAGTGTTGGGTTGTTTGATTGATAAAATGGAAGGAATGAGAAGCTATAATCTATATAGGGAGAGTAGGAGGTTCTAACTTCAACCAGAAGTTAGGAAGTTCGCTTGCCTAGAACCACTGAGTTTACTAGAGTTCTACCCTCTAAACCAAAGAATTTTAGGAGCTTTTTGGGCAATTCTTGTACCCAAGCGGACAACATCTAAGTTTCCGCAATTAACCTACTGGAATGAACCTGCTGGAATGAAACTTCGGATCTTTTGTCCATTGTCATTAGGTGCTTTAGATATGTTTTGTCTGTCTTCCTATGGTGCACGGTGCCTGCTATGCTAATGTTCTATTTGTAGTGCAGTTGGTAGACTGTGAAGCTTACTACAACTGTAGAATTAAGAGAGTTGTTGAAGAAGGGGGAAAGTATGGAGAAGGAGAAAGTACTGTAGAATTGAGTGAATTAGAACAAGAATGGGAATGCCTTCTATAAACTTATGGGTAATGGCATATAAATTGCATCCACTTAACATGTAAACTTATGGGTAATGGCATATAAACTTTTAAAACTAAATATTTCTAATAGGTGATGTACTTTTAAGCTATCATTGATGTACTTTTAAGCCATCACTGATGTACTTTTAAATTACTACTGATGTACACATACATTTTTCATAGTAAAAAAAAATAAATACATGAGAGGTAAAGTTACATGATACAATAGTGATGGAACAATGTTACATAGACTTCCAAGACAAGCATAGATTTTTACTATATTCTTCACATGAGGTTGGTGGCTCTAGATTTTTACTATAGTTTATGCCTAGGATTACTGAATTGTCGATGGAGCAACACTATAAGAAAATATATAGGTGCTTTTGAGTCTTTTATTGCTGAAAATTACAATGGTTTAATGTTGTTTGAAATTTCTCATATATGAGATTCAATGTACTTATAGTGTACCTATGATGTATGTGTGGTAAAGATTTGATGTACATGTGATGTATTGGTATATGGCTTTCAAATCTGCGTGTCTTTAGCTTTTAGCTAGCTAAATATGATGTATTGGTATTTATACAGATTGACTTATTCAAAAACAGAAGAAATTTTTTGTGAATGGAGGAAGGAGTTTAATGTTTGATCTGACGTTTAATGTTTTTACATAATTCTGCCTATGAGAAATGCTTTAGAATCTCCTAGCAATCTTAAACTCAACATCCAAGTTCACTTAGTTGTTAACTCGCTATAGTACTGAAGATCATATTATGCCTTGAATGGCATCCATGTTTGTATACACCATGCTTGATCTAATACTTTTACTACTTAGGGCTTGATAATGCGTACTATCTGCTTTTGGATTAAAATTGGTGTGTATTGGTCTGTGAGCATTTTGTAAACTTAGTTATTGGTTTGTTTGTAGGGTTTAGTATATATGAAAATCAAAACTTATAGGACATATATTTGTGCTTGCGCGAAGTCCAGTATATTCATATTGATATGCTATGGAGTATCATTTATCTACTTGATGGATGTAGTTTGGATTTTGGGTGCAAAATCAATTTGGTTTCAATGATGAAGAGAGCAACGTATGCACATATTAGAGAATCTTTGAATAATGTCATAGTTATAATAAAATTAGACATATTAAAGAGTTTCAGTCAGGTTATTTCAAAAGCTTTTGTATACATAATCCATGAAAATATCAAAGTATCCCATTGATTGTCAATAGTGGAGATCACATGCAAGTACCCTATAAGCACCTGCCTATGCTTTTTACTTGTACTTTAAAACCTATTAGCTCAAATGGAAGAGCATGTGCTATGCGCAAGATGTGGGTTCGATTCCCACATAGGTTATAAAATGACAATTATTAGAAGTTAGAGCCAAGACATAGAGCAGAACATGTTGTACAATAGCACTCATGTACATTAAGAATAGAGTTGAAAATCATACTGTGACTCAATCTAATGGCGTCATTTTTTTATTCTTTTACCATATCATCAAATAAGGCTTATGAGAAAAATTAGAAACATCCTAAAAACTAAACAAGTTCATGAAAATAATAAGAGCTTGTGTGGGAGTTGAACCCACATTTTTGTGTATTTGCACACAAAACACTCACCAATTGAGCTAACAAGCTATCAAGTTGCAACATTTTGATAAGAGTTATATCAAGTATTGGTTAGAGTTGTAGCAACACTGACTATAGTTATAGAAAAAGTAGTTATTATGCCACATCAATCAACACATTCAGCAATTTTAGGCCTACAGCTGTGCCTATAACTCTGATTTCCATCTCTAAAACTATGTGCTCATAGCCAGAGCCTTTGTCATGACAGTCTCTAGAAGTCAGTTGTCAAACTTTCATTTCTGGTTTTTGAATATATTATGGGGAAGGACAAATGCCTACTATTCGGCCAAACAAATGCAGACTTGCAGACATATTCTTGAAAAAATACACTATAGAATGGAAGGTATTTGAACAGAGAGTGAGGATGGCAGCATAACAAACTAGACAAGTCCATCGATGGCCAACAGCGAGAAGTATTTATAGACATTCACGTCATAAGTTAGTGTATCTACATGCTGCACTTTGTGAAACCTTGAGACTATACCCTTTGATGTACGTTGAAGCCATCAGTGATGTACATTGAAACCATCTCTGATGTACATTCAAGCCATTGATGATGCCATCAACCTCTATCTCTAAAACTAATTTTCAGCTAGCCTTTCACTTCACTAGCATGCTCACTTTCTGATTTTGGAAACACAGAGCCCATATTTGTCTTATAAATTTTGTTACAGACAATTAGGAATGGGAGGATGGTTCGTTGATCTACCCAAAACATAAAAACTACGCTCGAGCAGCACTGAGATAAGGCATGGTCATTGGTCTAACCCAAAACTCCAAAAGTATAAAGTATCTATACTACTATAAGCATGCTGATACCTTATATGGCAGAAAACACATGAAACAGATAATAAAATAATAAGCAATAAATAAACAAAAACTTACCAAAATACTGTCTCTTGTTATATGAAGAAACAGAAGCAAATTGCAAGTGGCTAACAATTGAACTTTCATCTAGCAAACTCGATTCACTCCCAGAATAATTTGAAGATAATGAGCCTATTGAAATTGAACGACTTCCTACAATGGACTTGCAAGTTAATAATGCATATCATCTACATGCCACTGCACCAATTCCCTTGAGGAAATTTTTGTAGTAGCATGCAAGCAAAGAATTGTCTCAGCAACTTGGACAATTGAAGTCACCTAAAACCAGGAGCAGAAAGGAAAAAGTTCTTAAAAAATATAGAAAAGAGGAAATGGCAGAAGAAGAGTAATTTCTTAATCTTTGTTAAGCTAACTCATTATTTCAAGTTTGGTTTTGCTTCAGAAGTTAACAAAGTTTTAAATCTTGACACCTTGCTCTAACCAAGTGGAAACTTTACTGACATGACAAAATCCTTTCACCTGACTTCACAATATCAACAATAACTAAAGGTAGACTGGTAGAGAGTTCAAGTGAGATAATGTTTGTATAATAAACCAATTCACCAAACAAAATACAAATTTCATTGTTGGTAATATATCATAATAAAAATCTCGAAATTGAATAACACATCAATAATCGACCTACATTATACAAAAAAGCAGCATTCAGTTTGTCATTTTTCTCAATTACAAGCACAAAAATTGACAATTAGACTAATAATTAGTTCAACTAAAGTGGACAAAATCAACAAGAATTTCAGCCTAGGATAGAGAGTATCAGCACAAGAAATATCAGAGATGGCAACATAAGTGCCACGATTAGTCATGACAGAATATTAAGACAACAAATTTCATTGTTTCTAATTAATATATCATAATAAAAATTTCGATCAAACAATTAATTTCTATCAAAATTTGTTTAATTTGAGAATTTCGTACCTCATGATTGAAGAAAGTAACAATTGAGTAGCATCAAAAGTAGTATGAATGGATGATTTGGAGAAACAATTGATGGATGAATTTTGATGAGAGAGAAAGCTTCGAATTTTCGATTGCAATTGATCGATGATGAGAAACGTGAGTTTTCAGATTTTAGTGAGAGATGTGGGGTTTTGTTAAACATTTAGGCAAATCACAACCCTTCACTTTTTATGATCTAACGATTGTGATTTATTCTCACATAACTTCTTATTCTCACCGGATCCCGACTCTATATATATATTATATATTAATATATATATATATATATATAATTACTTACATAGAATATGATACAATTTTGTTTTTGAAATTTAGGTTTTTTGTTTGAAGGGATGAAATTTAGGTTAATGTGTAAGAATATAATCGATATAATAAAATGATATGATAGTATTAGTTACAAAGGTTTAAATTTAAAGATTTTTTTTTTTTACTATAAGAGCACGAAAGGTAAGACATGCTATTATTAGCATTAACTTAATGAGAGTTAATACATACATTTGTATTTTATTGTTTTAAAAATAAAAATATTATATTATCTTTAAATACGTCTTTTTCCCACCAAAGACAAACATGAAATTGTAAAGTAGTTGGTTAATGAATTTGTTTATCAAATGAAAGGTTATAGATTCGAGTCTAAAAACACACATTCTTATTGTTTAATGAGACTTATTTGATTGTGTGGGAAAAAAAAATACATGTGACAACATGACATATTTTTGTCTTGGTTCTAAATGTATGATTTGCTCATTATTGCCTATGAAGTGAATCAGTGGTGTATTATAAATTAAACTTGCAAATTCTTTTGTGGCAATGCTTATTGGTAGGAAGTTACAATAAAATGTAACCATAAAATATCCAGACCAAGATTCAAATCTCGATGAAAGCAAAAATTTCAATATTGTTGGGGTTGGAAGGGGAGGGAAGGGGGGGGGGGGGGAGTTTGGGCTCTGAATGAGTGACCCTGTGTGAGGACAATTCTTCTTACTATGGGGTTCCTGAAAAGGGTCCAAAAAAACCTTGCAATGCATAAACAGGTTAAGAAAAGGAAGTTACACCTATATACATGGTTAATACAAATAGGTTTTACAAGTTCTTTAAGGATTCATAAGCAGATATATGCACATTATAACACTCAGCATCCCAGGTAAAGTCCTCCAACATTGCCTCCTCTATCTTTCGGCTCCATTCTGAAGGCATATTTCTCTTGAAAACAGTAAAGGAAAGCGGATATCAGAAGCAACTTGTAAACTGGGTTTTGGGAGTAAGGGAGAGGAAACACAGCATAACAGCAGCAAGAGCAACAAGACAATTTAGATTGATTACACACAATTTCATCAACGGCTTGCATTAGCGACATATTAGAAAATGCAGAGATGTACTTGAAGAACTGAGTGCTTCCAAAGTCATGCTCTACAAAATGTCTGCACCCAAGTACACATTGACAAATGCCAAATGCGATTAGTTTTCCTTCAAAAACAGTTGAGAGAGAAATGAAACTACGCCTTAGGAACTAGAAAAGATTTACCTGAATCTTCTTTCAATGGAAGTCACCAATATTGGGGCAGCTCCATATCTTATAGCCTTCAGCTGAATATGACCAATGAGTAAGCATATTAGAAAGGTTCAAGTACTCAGTTAAAGGGAGAGACAAAAAGGCTCAAGTACATCAGTGATTGACCGCGTACGATATGAGTGTGCCAACAGTCAACATTAATTTTCAATAGAACAACAGATATATAAGACTTTATTTCACCAAAGTTATTCACCAGCAACATACCGGCACTTGCAACACTGGATCTTCATATGTGTGGCACAGTATTATTTCAGATCCTCCAAATATTAAGTGCGACAGAGCTTCATCGTACTTGTTTATAAATCTCACATTCTTACCCTGCAGGTCATTATTTAGTCTAGCAATCTCAAAATAACTGGAGAGGATGAGGCATGGAGCAGAAATTCCCACCTTGTGTCCAGGCATAAGGCTACCCTTCCTCTCCCTCCCTGGCAATTTGGCCCGGGTTCGTGTTCGGGTTGCTAAATATATGGATCAAAATTCCCTCAACCCAAACCTAACCCATTTAATAAACAGGGTAAAAAACTCAACCATGAATCGACCCATTACATGAACGGGTTACCCATATAACTCGTTTAACCCATTCAACCATAATTATCATTATATTGAAAAATAAATGTTTTCCTAAAAAGCAAAATGAGCAAGTTCACTATTGAAAGTATGCATGTTTAGAGTTTCTTGGGATAATTATTACATATTTTAGCGAAATTTTACTTTTTTCTAACCAGATTTTAGATTTATCAATATATTTTCCCGAGAATTTTCTATATGTTTAAGTTAATAAAGTCAAGGCAGGTCATTTTCAGGTCAGAAAAGTCAACTAAACCTAACCCGTTTAATTAAATGGGTCAAAAATCCAAACCCTAACCCGCTTATTTTGGGTTAGGTTCGGGTCAGTTATCATTTGGGTCAGCTTTTGCCAGCTATACTACACATACCCTGAGTTTGAGCCAATTATCTAATTATATGACTTTAAAGGGGTTGAAAAAATGGCATAGAGAGACATAAATCCATACCCACTGAGATCAAAAACTGGAAGAACTGGAGGCTTGTGCAAAGTAATGTCTTTTTTAACTTAACTACCTTAAGATCAACTATTTATGGTCTTATAAAAGAGAAACTTTAGATAAAATGTATGTAACTTTGGAAATTTTGTGTCAGTCAACTCTTGCAGCATCACCCAAAAAAAAAAAAAAATTGTCTTAAAGGTCAAATTTGTCTCTCCGAGATTCACAATATTATCATTGTATATAGAGGTGTAAATGATATTAGACAACTCTCGAGCTACTTGAGATAGACTCTGTCAAAACTCGGTCAGAGCTCAACTCGAGTCGAATCAAACTCGAGCTCGACTCAAGATGTTGGAGAGTCGAGTTGGGCAACTCACTATTTGACTTGAAAACTCATAAGCTCGAACACCCAATTATCTCTAGCAAAATACCTAAAATCAACATATTTTCTATCTTAGGATTTTATCACGAGACATTTGCAAGCAACTCCAGATCTACTTGGTCAAAACTCTATGATTCTTTCTAAAGGTGAGCAACTTGAGCCATGTGTTCACTGATTACTGAAACAAAACTCTGCTAACAGCATTTCTTACCTCCTCTAACACCCTCCCTCCAACAAAAGTGTGAATCTTGAATCACAAATATTGATGCAAAGGCATATTATTTTGAAATAGAATTATGTAAGAGACAGTTCGTTGAAGCAGCAACAAGGATACTTTACCTCAAGTTCTTCACTGAGAGATTGTAACGCATTATCAATGCTCGGTAGTCTACTTACTCCCATGAAGAGAAACTATGGTAAAACCATGGACATATAAGCATACTGATGATTGCATATTCAGCAAAGTAGAATTTGAAACTCTGCCAAAAATGAATGCTCCTAAAAGGAGCTTGATAGACATGATAGAGATATGAGAACCTGTATTCCTCTCAAGTCAGCAAGCCGCAAGAAACCCAACAAACTCTCCAAATCTACATCTGAAATTTCAGAGACGATGCATCCAACCTAACAATGGACCATTGCCTAGATAATGATCAGCAACAAAATAACACCTCCCCACCATAGGTTAAATCAATGACAGGGTTTTTGAAGGCTTTTATGTATGCAGCTTTACTATTAATCGGTGGAGTATAGCAGCTTATTCCCTATGATGCTCATTGATTATGAACATAGGCAAATAGATGGCCGTATTTCAGATGCTGATATGCCATCACATGATTTAGCTAAATTCTAGATACGACACCATTTGAGCCAGTTTTCTATTCATATCCATGCATCTAATGCTTCATATCTCTTGGATCCCTCTTTTTCTCTTTCTAATTTTCATCTGAGTCTAACATTGCTGAGAATTCTGTCCTCCAAAGAATGCAGACACATGAAGCACAAATAACAAGGGTACTTGAAAGACATACAAGTATAGATGAAGCATCCTCACTTAACCCCACGTGTTGCTGTAGAGAACTTTTACAAATGCCTTTTCCTTTCATGTCACTGACACTGAAGTTTTCAGGAAGCAATTCATCACGGGAAGGATCCCACATAGTTTGATCAAACCCATACGGAGCAACAACCAGCTTATCCCTGTATCCAAAGTCAGACGACAACATTTGCAAGAATATTACATAGGAAGCCCACTAGGAGAAATCCACAAAGGAAACAGCAAAAGCATATTATAATACTTATGAGAGGATAATGTTGGCTCTAAGCCATGACCAGGGCTCCAAAGAATTCTCCCTTTTGAATTTATAGATGATAAAAAAATTACTTTATTGGAGTAAATAATTCCACCCTGCAAATTCAACAAGAAAAAAATCATTTCATTGGCATTCTTGCAATTTATTCACTTGTAAAGAAAGGGCTAGACTACAAGTTTGAACAAAATACAAAGCTCCATGTAATTAGCATGGCCATAAATGAAGGTGGAAATAGAGTAAGGCCAGTCAGTTTTACTTTGGGTTTAGGTGATATACTACTATACCTGTGACTGGTCCAGGAGTTTGAGCAAGAAAAAATAAAGATGTCATGGATTTCATATGATATACAGCATGAACAATCTCTTTGCAAGCCTAAGTTGGGTATAGGTAATGTTGGTGCTTCTTTTGCTTCAGTTGTAGCGGTTGTTTCACAAATCCCTTTTCCTACTTATTTCCTAGAACTATTAATAGTTACATCAGCTTCATTTATATTCTGAAGAATATTCTATTTACTTGTCTCATTTTTTTATCACATACTAAAATTTCATGATTAATGAACACGAATTGTGAGGAATATTTTTTTTTATTGATAAGTATTCTATTGCATAAAAATATTTTTTTTTTTTTTAATTTGTTTTCTCCCCATACTTGAATGTTGAAATGAACAGGAGCATTTAAGTTCATTTTTAACATATGGTACCTCCTCTTCGAAAAAAAAAAACAGAAAAGAAATAAGCACCCCTTCTTTTATCTAAAATTGGTCAAATCTCTTGATCTTTTTCTTTCATTTAAAATAATGGTCAAGTATTTGCCTAAACAGCCATAAATGGAAAATAAATAAAAGCTTTTCAAATAAAATAAAAAGAGACATCTAGATGATGATCTTGTATTCTTTTTTCTCTTTGTAAATGACCAACCATAGAAAATAGCAAATGTGTTATTATCATTTCTTGGAAAAATAGGCCCTTATAAAATCTATCTTATGGGTTTCTAAATTGTTTCAAACAAAATTCAAAAACACAATTTCTTTTTTTAAAAATTGAATGCAGAATAACACCTAATAAAATTTATCTTACGAATTTCAAAAATTTTCAACAACCATATCTCATAAAAGCATTACATTTTCATTCAGTTTACACCATAGTTCGAAAATGCGTTTTTGGTCACGATCGCGGTAGCGGTCACGGTGATGCGCGAACGGAAATGATGCACCAAACATGGGCTTAGACCATGAGATATCTACAAAACGTGGTTTTTTTACACCTTTATGATGCGGGTAATATCAGTTCGGTAAATTTGAAAACCTTACGATGCGATGTGGCCTTGTTTTGACACCATATTTTACACCGACAAAGCACTCAAATCATAAAACCAAGATACATTCTCCAAAAAACTTCCCCAACCTAACAGAAACCCATATTCAATCAGACAAAGCCACATATAAATCACTAAAAACATATAAAAAAAATCTCAAACTCAACAAATTAAGAAGAATCCACATTCTTCAAACACAAAAAACCCGAATAGAAATTACTAAGAATCTTCAACGCGATTATCCAAATAAAGAAAAAACCCACATTCACATATAGAAAACCCACATAAGAATTCACTAACAAATTCAAATCCAACTTCATTCCTTTTATAAAGAAATGAAACTTAAGAGTGAAATTAAAGAGCTTTCACCACGAAGGACCAAGAGACACAAAATCAAATTCAAGTCCATAAAACCCGGATTCACACGTTTTCGTTCTCGTCGCCGGAGATTGGTGTTTGTCGAGAAGAATAAATCCACTCTTGCACTCCTCTTTATTAAAACAATAATATTTCTATTTTAACGGAAATTGGTGATGTTTACTTTAGTAGCATCATAAAAGTAATTCATGATATAGCTTGTAAGGAGAGAGAGATAGAAAGTTTAGAGGTTTAGGGGAAAGAAAGTAAGGAGAGAGAGAAGTACAATATTGTGAGTGTGATTTCAGTTTTTGTTCAAAGTTTTTTTTTTTCAAAATTTGGGGCCCCTTTAAATGTGAGGCGGTGTTCTGAGTCCCATTTGGACCGGTACAGGGCCGGCCTGTCTCTACCATATAATGGTCAAGTTAGAAAATGATATGATGCAACCTTAATACATAAGACGAACATTATCTTGCACAGCCAGATGATTTTTTTTTTTCTTTTTACTAAATTAAGGTATAGTTCATCTTAATGAAAGAATAAGAATGTAAGAGATATATGAATCCTAAAAGAAATGGCAGTTATATCAAACATTGCACTTTTTTAAAAAACTTTACACAACCCTAAAAACTACTATCTGTAACAGTAATAAGCAAAAGAAAAATTGGCGATCCCCAGTTCAAAGAAAAAGAAGGGGAGAAAAGTGAAACCAAAACAACTATTGTCTACCAAATAACACAACAAAGAAAACAAAAAGAATAACACTAATACAAGACACGTACAAGGTATGACATGGCTTTTCAACTTCTGATATGGAATCGTGAAGTGAATTTATTTTGTAAGGCTTTCAGATTGATTATGCTACAAGCAATTTGCACAATGGGATTTCAACAAACAAATTATGTTGTTCCAACTTCTAAACCTTGCCCTAATCGAGTATTCCCTCTGCAATGTTCTATCTTTCTAACTTTCCTTATAGGGGCGCATGCTTTTATCTTGCTCAATTTGATTATTCCTATTTATACCATATTAGATTTCCACAACAACCCCCACTTTATTCCTACTTGGCCCGCTACATCTAATTGTTTACAATATGAACGAGATTTGGGACTAGATACTCTCTCTTAGGGGTGTTAATGTTCGCAAACACTTCAAGATCGGCTTGGTCAAAGCTCAGTTAAAGCTCGACTCGGATTTTAACAAGCCTAAGCTAGGCAAAACTCGGCAAGGAAGCTCATGAACAGACCCGATTATACTTTTATATAGAAAAATAATATATTTATATATTTACATAAATATATTAACCTAGATATCATGCAATAATAAGTTAATAGTTTCATTTTCTAAAAGAAAACCTATGAATTTCAAATATTAGGAAAGGAAAAACAAAAAAACATGTAAAAAAGTAGGAGTGATAAAGAGTCAAGCATGTTCGTGTAGAGTTCGAGCTCGGCTCGTTTAGATTTGGTCAAAGCTCAGCTCTAACAAAGTTCGGCTCGAGCTTGAACTTAAACGAACACAAGCCGAGCAGACCACAATTCAGGCTCGGCTCGATCGATAAGCAGCCCTACTCTCTCCTATCAATATTTATAATTAAATATGGATTTGGGACTCATTTCTCTCCCCTCTAGTTGTTTATACAATAATCAGATTCTAATAAGTACCCCACCAACAACCCATGTAAAAAGAACTTAAATAATGGACCCGGTGCACATTAGATTAATGTGCACGGGGTTGGTAATTGATATTAACTTCATATAGTGAGTTTTATAGAGATACAGTGAACTTATATACAATATAGTGGATTTTATTAACGGAATACATATAGTGAAATTGTATGGAATATAGTGAGGATTTAATTTTAATGTTTTAACATGCAGGACGATATAGGTCATGTAGTATATATCGTGACATGTGCTTTAACATGTAGAAAGATGTAGTTTCTACATGATATAGTGAGTGTCTGAATGATATAGTAAGTTTCTGCATGATACAGTGAGTGTCTGAATGATAGTGGATTGTTCAAAAATTATGTATTTTGCATGATATAGTATGTTTCTGAATGATATAGTGAGTTTTTCCACAATATAGTGGGATTCTAAATGATATAGTGGATTTTTTTAGAAATGATGAAGTTTGTTCATGACAAAGTATGTAGTACGTTTTTGAATGACATAGTGAGTTTCTGAATATATAGTGGGTTTGTGAATAAAAGAGTTGATTGTTCAAAAATGATACATGGTTTTGGCATGTTGCACACTAATGTTAACATGAACCGGATCTACACAAGTCACATAGCAAAAATATTTAGGGGAGCAACCAAGAAGAACCAAAAGAAAGCAATGATTACTTAGATATAAGTTTGAATTTAGAACCTCTGGTGGAAACTCTAATTTAAAGTGATTCCAAGCAACATCAAGTTTTGTTAGGTCTACTCAAAATGAAAAATTCATCACTTCCGCTAAATAAGAGACATGTCCAGATTTCATCCAGGAAAGGGAGAAAAAAAGATCGATGAGACCTAAATTCTGGAGTAATAAGAAATTCATTCAAATTGGAATTGTGTTTCAAAATTTTACCTTCAAAATGTTCACAAGATGTGCTTTAGAATGATCTTGCAAACGATCTGGACGGTTGAGTCTTGAAGGATCAAGTCCACAAAGCGCAAGCTTTTCAGGCTGCTCAAGACACTAAAGGTGGTAATTCATGGTTCAGATTATGATATGAGGATCAAGTCAAAGGAGATGAGGAAGTAAAGAAAAAAAAAGAAGGCAAAGGAAAAAAGAACAATTTACATACCTGGGATGCAAAGTCTTGGCATGTCAGTAATATTCTGGTCGCTGAAAGTCCCTATATTTATCGATGTATTGAGAAAATTACACTACAGAAATCAATGTAAAAAATAACAGTGGTAGTTGAGTGAATTTTTCGGATATCAGAAACAAAAAAAAAGAAGAGGAGAGAGAGAGAGTTATGAAAATAACAGGTGTTGTGATACAGTTTGGTACGCTTCTTAGATACCATACTCGAGTTTGCATAACTTTCCAAAATTTAGAGTAAGCCAAATCATCCATCAATCGATGATGATTTTATAGCTTTTTTTGCTTGTTTTGGATAGTCTAAAACTCTAAATGGATCACCTTGTCTTAGTTGTCTACATCGAGACTTGAATGTGAAACTACGAGCTAAAGTAACATAAAGCCAAAATTTAAGCTATCATTTGTCAAGACCCATGAGATAGAGGTTATGTATGGGGAATCCTTGCATGAATTCGTCTCTCCTATATATACACAAAGAATCATCCCAAGTTAACATTTAAGAGCATCCTTATCAATGATCAAGAAATGAGATCAAGTATGTAATCTTTAGAAAAATCCCCTTAACAATGAATAAAAATAAGATCATGGGTTGATTGGGATATAAATTTTGCATGGGGTGAGTGAAATGATGAATAAGATTGTGGGATGAGTGATGCCAAATGTCACATTATGTATGGATTCTAGAATAAAGTAATTGTTATAAAATTTCCAACGGTTTTATTTAAAAAAATGCAAAGTGAAAAAAAATAAAAAAAATGCAAAGTGAAAAAAAATAAAAAAATACCAATAGCTCTATTTTTCCGAACTCTATAAATAGAAACCCATCTTGCTATATTTTGGATAAAAGAAATTTCAGCTATTTACTGATTTTCTCTAATTTGCTTATTTAATATGAAATATCTTTCATTTTTATACTTCAAAAAAATAAAAAGTAAAGAGTAAGAGAGAGAAAAGTAGTTGGTTGGGGTCAAAAAGTAAGAGAGAAAGAGGAAAAATTAGTTTGCATGATTTTTTTGTTGTTCATGGTTAAGAGGATATGTGGGAAAAGATTGTGGGATGTTATTTTTTTAGAGAGAGAAAGTTAGAAAGAGAGTAGAATGATCTTTGTTTAAGATCATGAATAATGGTGCTCTAAGTCTCCTAGGAGATTAGAAAACAGACACCAGTCTCAAAAGTCTGTATGTAATCCTTTGTAAACTAGGATATGAAGATTATATTTTGAGTGATCCTCATTTCTTTCATATCTCCAGGTTTTAATAAAAAGAAGAATAAGAGGATTATCTTATATTGATCTTGCTTCCCAAGGGTATTAATTTTTGACTAACTGTAATTGGAAGACTGGGATGGCGTAAAAGATTTGCCTTCCCACATCATTTTTTTTTCAAGGAACTTCCCATATCATATCTGAACTTGAACAATTATTGCATACTCCAATATCAAAATGATGTCAAAGGAAGTAATATATAGATATTGAAGCGAGGTCACCCCTTCAAGCTGACACTAAGGCGCTCCTTGCAACCATCAAGGTAACAACAGAAAAGGATATGAATATATGAGAGGTTCAGAAAATAGACAACAGGTGTTAGCCTCTTAGGGATTAAAAATGATATCATAGTTTGTGACTCAAGCATCATATTTGTGCCACAAGATCGTTTGATAGGTTCAATCATCAATGAAGCTCCTAGGAACAGAGCAAATAAGGCCCATGAATAAGTTGTTCAAGGTAGGAGTATTTTTTTCTTGTTTGAGTAACTGACAACAAAGGTAAAGACCGCTCGACACCCTCGCCGAACCAAATTGCCACAAGCAAGTAATGGGATCAAGCAAATTCTGGGAGTAAGGATTCTTATGTATCAGGATCATAAAAGAACAAAAAAAACAAAAAGAGACAATATCATAATAGTGCCACGAGTAGAATTTTATTCATGTTTAGTAATGCAAGTATGCAACTGACATTGAAGTGTTGGACAGATGTGATGAAGAACCATCATACTTAATATATCTACCACATATATAGTCACATAATAATAATCATATATTAAAATAGTTTTGATCTCATACTATACCTGGTTAATAAAAATATCCCAGAAGAGGGGCCCAATTATTGCTGTCTCCCAATTGTGTATATGTATCACATCAGGATGCTTTCCCACTTTTACCAAATAATCCAATGAAGCACGAGAGAAGTATGTGAATCTGAGAGCATCTAATAATAACCCATTAGGACAGAAGTTGTAGCGATCAAAACTATAACAAACATCAAATGGGACACTTGATTCACACTTCATACAGCCTAATGCAATGATATTACGTCAACAAAGCTATTAAGTGGTTATGAAAATAATGGCCTCTTAAAACTCGGCATTAAGAAATTAGACATGATGTCTACACTGCAACAACATAAAGGTTGTTTTGTTACTTAAACTTAAATTATCAAGAAAAGATTCAGCTTCATATCAGAAAAGCCTTTACACATATCACCATTAAAAATCACAAACGAAAAGTCGGTACTCAAATTTTAGTCACTGTGCTGTGGGAGTTTAGAATTTCTATCTCTGTAAAAGAACAAGATAAGGTGTTGGAAAGCATATTTTAAGTATGATCTAAGATCTATGCTTCAAAAAAGAATTACAATGAAGAAACTCGATTTCTCCAAGTTGTCAATTCAAGCCACGACTACGATGCACGGTGTAATGCCTGTTAGATCCCATTTCTGTAAACCAATTTTATTGCAGCAGCCACTATGACCGTAATTCTATTATATGATTATCTGATACCCCATTCAGAATTATATTCCAACAAAGACACAACCAATAATATTGTATAATAGAACATCCAATCCATGATCCAGGCTGTATATTACCAAATTAGTCTGTATGCAAACTGGTGTAATAGAAGCGAGATGGCGGCGGGGGTGGATCTAGGATTTTGAATTTGGGGGGTGCTAGCTAAACTAAACAAAAAGTAATGATCATAATAACATATGAGAAGTTTAGTTTAAACAATAAGAAAACCAATTTTTATATTATTTGAATCATGTATCTTCATTATATAGACATTCCAATGTTATTTCATTTTTAGTAAATTCAACATATTGACTTTTACACTGATCAATGGAAGCGACTCTTACCCTTAATATCTTCAATTATCTGTCCCTAAAGTTTTTAAAAAGGTGATATTGTAATTTGGTGAATGTAACTAGAGAAAAATCCAAAATTTTACATAGTAAAATTATTTTTAAGTATTTGTAAATAAATTTTGGACTCTTGGTCATAGAAGATCTAATATAGAAAATAAAAAATAGTAAAAGAGAAAAGAGAAAAAAGAAAGAAGTATAAAAAGTAAAATAAATGAAAAAAAAAAAAAAGACATGAACGAAAGAAGAAAGAAAAAAACTGGAATTGGTAAATAGGGGATTCGAACCCCGCGTACTAGAGTACAGCATGCAAGATGTATTAGAAAGTTTGCCACTAAACCAAAGTTGCATTGCTTCAATTTACGGCACGGATATTACTTTTATTTTTAGAAATTCTCCCGACTACCGAATAAAAGGAAAACCGGTTTTTTTGGTGGGGCCTGTGCCATCCAGGACCCTTAGTAGGTCCGCCCCTGGATGGCGGCATAGCACATGTGAACTGCCCAGTTAAAATTAATTTACAGGCAACATGATGACGAATTTCCACTTCAGCTCTTGTGCCCACCATACTATCAGAAGTTTATATCAAAGATAATAAATGTAATCGCATATCCCAACCACATTCTCAGCACTAGTTAGTGAAAGCAACAGTGAGCAGTAATCTAAAAATTCTAGAAACTGACAGGATATTGATATACAAAGTACGCAACAGTTTAGACCCTGTTCCTTCGGAGTTGGGTACAATTTCTCCCACTCCAAAAGAACAGGGCCTAATTGTAAGACACCATTAAGCAAGAAAGAACTTATGAATTTAGTTTCAGAGTGCTTCTAAAGGACACAATGAAGAAAGTTTAGTTGTAGAAGAACAAAGGTATAGGCTTATGAGGTTCGATTGAGCATTTAAAATTTCCATGCATGTACCTCTCAAATTCATCAGAGTAGCCATAAACCATCTCACGGTTAAATAATGATGAATAGTACAGAGGCTCAAGGAAAGTCACTCCAATTCCATAGACTACACTGTTCCAAAATTTGAAAACCAAACGCAATCAGTGCCAAATATTACAGAGAATAAATGGTAAACAAAACAATAATCACAAGATTAGAGATGAGACCAAAATATTTTCAGATTAAAAGTCAAATAAAAGTATAGAGTATACCTATACTCTCTAATAAAAAAGAAATACTTAAACGGATGCAAAGCGAAAAAGGGATAAAATCTCACCCAGTCCATATTTTGTTTCCATGTAATTGCCCATTGAAATATGAATAGAACTCCGATTGAATTTCTTGTAATCCTTGTACCATAGTCAAATCCAAGCTTTTGTACCTATTAATATAATATATTTAATTTGTGAGATATACAAATTAGACTAGATCACTTGAACTTCCAGGTTCTCAAGCACATCATCATCATCTATTAATAGGACATAAAAGTTGAATTTTAAGCATCATCTATTCAGCTACCAAAGATTTGACCCTCACAAAAGAAGACTTGAGATGACGAATGTACTGTGATGAATACGAATCTATCAACATCATCTTGACAACCAAAAATAATAGCTACCACAGCAGATTTGCGTTAGCGACTTTTGTCCTCGTCATTCACTTCACATATTCACCTTCCAGATGCACTATGCTAAGCATATACTTCAACGAATAACAAATTAATAATATAGCAAAATATCCTTCACTTCAAAGACCAGAAAGATTAGGTAGATTATAGTAACGACTGACAAGCATGTTGAAAAGCATTGATAACAACCAGTACACATTTTCTGGTTCGTCTTGCTTCAGTTTCAGAAAATAAGAACTGTTTTGCACATTTTTATCCTCGTTGATAGAATAAATAATTAATCTACCCTAATGGGATGAACTTCAGGAAATGATTCGATCCTCAAAAATACTAGCTTATTTAACTGGCACTATCAATCTATTGAGAGATTGTTGCCTGTACTTACCAACTGTTTTGGGCTCAGTTGAAGGGACAGCTAACGTTGCAAATAAATGGAAGTTGCAACATGTATATGTCTTGTACGTTATGGCACACGAATTAGGCATCAATAGCATTTTAGGAACAAGAAACAATGACCATACACGTCGTTGAATAGAGAAATTCAAACGTTCAACAAGTACCAAGCAATTAAAAAGGCCAGTCACTCAACTTTTACTTAATTCATGAAAATCTTACAATTTCAGTAAAAAGTTGTTGGCATTTAGCCAAAATTTTCTGACTACATCACATAAAAAAATTATTCATGATGATAATCTTATGAAAATATTTCTAAATCTAAAATAACCATTTACACATTGAATCTCAAAACAAATCTTGAGAAATTTATGCTCAGAGTTTGCACTAAGACCACTAGATTCAAATGCACAGAATGCGTGCTTCAAGTTATAAAAAAATGTACAATAGTTATAGTATATTAACATTAAATTGCAAAATATTTTTTAAAAAATAAAGAGCATTTATATTATTTCAAGTGGACACCAAACTACTCAAAGTTGTCATAATAGAGAATAAAGACAAGTGTGGTACATCATTTTAGATTTGAGGGAGTGCATAACTTTGTCTAACTCTAATCTAAGGACTTTTCAGAGTGGTACATTAGTAAAATGGAAAAGGCAAAAACAATAATAGATTATAGCATTTGAATTGCTAGTCATGTAGTAGTGCTGAAAATGAAATCTGAAATCAATGATTACTTCTGCAGAATAACCTCAACCATATTGCGCTGCAAGAGTGATACATTAGTATAATGGAAAAGGCAAAAACAATAATAGATTATAGCATTTGAATTGCTAGTCATGTAGTAGTGCTGAAAATAAAATCTGAAATCACTGATTACTTCGGCAAAATAACCTCGACCAAATTGCCCTTTCTTTGCAGCGCACGTGATATGCCAGTAACATAGGATCCTAAAGATCCAACAGAAACCACAGGCTCCATTTCGGTGCAAACATGTACTACATGAAAGCCACTCCTGGACAGCAAGTAATATGTTAGTTTAGGAAAAATCCTTATCTACAAACAACATAAAGTGAAAACAAAGGCGGCAAGGTTTCATAAAGGCCTAAATACTCAAAACCTCAATTATCATATACCTCCTCCTTTTTCTTTTACTTGCAACATTGAAGTATGGCACAAGGATTCAGGACAGGAGAGAGATAATAATAAAAAAAAAAGAATCCCCATGTGCTAGAAGAGAGAAAGAGGTAATATATTGCCGAAAATGTCAATTTTGCAAATAATATGCAACTTCCTAAAATGGGAAAGGTTGCCAGCAAAAAAAAGGAAGTATTAAAGAGCATCATATTCCCTCTTTCTTTGATGTTTAGTAGTCTCGATACTCTACTCACATATAGCTCTCTATGTAATGGCAAAAAAAGAAAAGGAAAGAGCATAGCATTCATTTTACAAAGCTAACTATGATTCTGAAAAAGAGAATTTAGTGTCAAACAACCCCTTCAATTATGCTAAGTGTCACTGTTTTTCTTTTATTTCACCTATATTGTTATTCCTTATTAAATCATGGCGGAGAAGGTCAACGTTCAATTTTCTAGGTTTAATTTTCAAGTTAAATTTTTTTTTATTAATGAAACAAATATTCATAAATTAGAATTAGCCTTCCCCAAAGCAGCCATTTACTTCTCCGATCATGATTCTGTGCTTGATGACAGTCTTATCTTTGCACTTCTTTTCAGTTGAGCTATGTTTTCTAATGTAAAAGAGATGGAAATTTTTTTGCCCATCACCTTGCTAGGTTAGTGCCGTTTGGAGTCAATTGGGAGAATCACTACTTTTCAGAAGTCTCCCTTATGCATGGATGGAGGCTTTGTCCCTAAATTATTGCACTCACCTTTAGTCACTAAAAAAGAATAGACTTCTTAATACTTCATTTCTAAGGCTCATTTGAAACTTTTACAAGTTTCATTTTGTGGTTTTAAGACTTTAGAATCACATGATAAGGGTAGTTATAATAAAATTAGATCAGTCAAGCTTATACTACTATGTTTATTTTGAAAGCTGAAACTAAAAGCCAAAAACGACTAATTCTGTTTCCTATATGATGTTTTTAGCTTCAGAAATTGAAAATGAAAAAAACATTAATGAACAGGCCCTACGATGTTAATTTCATAAATATATTAACCATCTCAAGTTTGTTTACAAAGGTTTTATTTATTGCAATTATATTGTTTTTAGTTGTTTGCTGCAGATAGATATTCTTTTACAACTGGGTTAATTATCTCGAATAACATATGTGTTTTCTGCATTGCAGAATCAAACTCCTTTTATTTTATTTTTAAAGGAAATTTTGTCAAAAAGTACCTTATATGCTACACTTGGGTATAAAAAAATTGTGGCAAACTACCTTATATGATACACTTGTGGTACCACACTACCACTTGACATTATCTAGTGGGTTGACCAATTTTCCCGATGTTGGCAATCACGTGACGGGCACATGACCTCTTTTTCTCCATATATATTCCTTTTTCCTCCTAATTCTAGGTATTTCTCTATTTACAGTTGAGAATTCTTTTCGTCATACTTTTTGCTAAATGGTTGTCAAACCCATAATCAAATTGAAAAAGAAGAAATTGCTTCACATACTTGCCAAATGATCATCCACATAAGAGAAAATTGATCAAAACCACTAACATCCATCAAGTAATATCTTTTACAACAAATAAGGTAGTATTTTGCAAAAGATGTATTATATATGGTAGTTCTGATAGAAAGGTATATATATATATATATATATATATATATATATATATATATATATATATATATATATATTAGTGTTTCTAACTAATAATATATTCTAATATAATATGTGTAGCTGCTGCTACAACCTTTATTGTAATACAAATAAATGAATTTTGTGTCTATTCAAAAAGCTTCCCTAGCATCTCTTTATATATACTAAACATTTTGCTAAGATCTAGGGGATCTCAGCTGGACAACAGTAGAAATAATGCAACAAAATTAGCACAGCAGTGAGATAGTTTTGTATTAAGCAAGATTTAAGTAATCTCCTCCTAATACCGCTTACTTTCGAGAGGTAAGGCTCTCTCCCAAAACATCACTCTTCATTCTAATTTCTGGATACCTCCCTCTTTGGGTGAGGCCCCTATTTATATATTTACACACATGCCTTTCTTCTCAGGCTTTTCTCTCTCTAGTAATCATAACTAATTTCTGTTATGATGTCAGGAATTATGCTATTCCTTTCTCCACTACTTTGTTGCTATTCTCCACTCCCATATTGCCAGCTGTCCCTCCATGTGTGAAGATTTCTGGACCCTTCCTTCCCCTCTTCCTCCTTGCATACGTGTAAATAATAGGTGGATGGGAACTGGGATTAGCAATACCCTAGGGCCAATTAAGCACCTTGTCCTCAAGGTCGAATGCAGGGAAACGTGCCTGGAAGAGAGGAATGTCCTCCCAGGTAGCTTCAAAGCTGGGCAGGTGAAGCCATTTAATGAGGACCTCCGTAGCTTGGGCAGGAGAATGGTGACTAGACCTAAGGCCTAGGACAGCTTCCGGGGTAGCCTCTAGAACCATGTCAGCAGTGAGTTGGGGGGGTAGAGTGGGGGAGATGTGGGGTTGGCCAATGGCTTTTTGGAGTTGTGAGACATAAACTGGATGAATTTTTGCTGTGGGGGGTAGGTCGAGCTGGTAAGCAACACACCCAACCTTCTTAACAACTGAGAAAGGGCCATAGAATCTAGGGGAGAGTTTTTCATTAGGTTTCTTAGCCAAGGATTTCTGTCCGTAGGGCTGGAGCTTAAGATAAACCAGATCACCAACAGCAAATGTCACCTCTTTTGTGCTTATTCTCCTGGATCCTCATATTGTTCTGGGCAGCCAGGAGATGGAACTTTAATTCATCCAAAGTAGCATCGCTCTCCAATAATTGTTCTTCTAAAGAAGAAGCTGAGGTGCTCCCTTGCTCAAATCTGAATAAGGGAGGGGGGGTCCCTGCCATAGACAGCCTTGAAAGGTGTGCAGTGAGTAGAGGTATTATAACAATATTAGGCCCAAGGAAGCCAAGTAGCCCAAGAGGTGGGCTTACCACCAATGAAACACCTGAGATAGGCTTCTAAGGACTTGTTGACCACTTCTGTTTGGCCATCAGACTGGGGATGATAGGATGTACTTCGATGGAGGGCTGTGCGGGCTACAACTCTTGCCCACGTGTTTTAATATATATCTTGATAATAAAGAGAAACTTTTCCTTCTTATAGGAGTTTAACAAGTGGTATTATTGAGAAAAAATAACAGAAAGAGAGTACATTTCATGTACCAAGGTAGAAGAGTAAATGGTGGGGCCATGGGAGTCATATGGATAGATGTGCTGAGAGGAAACCGAAAGGAAAGAAGTAGAGAAAAAAAAAATGGAAGGGCTACTTCACCGTTAGACCTGGTTATTGGACAGGGTAGCCTAATGGCTCAAGGGCTAGGGTCAAATTTATAGGGTTTTACTGGACAGGGCTTTATTGGATAGGGTCATTATTGGATAGGGCTATTATAGGGCCAATAAAGAAACCCAATAATCTTGAAAAATAAAATAGGTTTTGTAAAAACAATTACATATTAGGATTCACATTCATTAAAACTCACTTTTGGCTTTCTTTATTTCTTGTTTTTCTTGCTCGTTTGCCGGCCCGCCCATTATCGACCCGCTATCGGCCCACTACTCATTTGGCCCGACCCGCTACATACCCTTTATGAGGTGACCCTCTTATGACCCGACCCGCCCAATAACCAGGTCACCATAAAGCACTTAGGTATTAATTGGAATCTGACCTTAATTGGAATATCTGGCCACTAAAGAGTTTAGACGTTTATCATTTTCTGTGCAAATCAAATCTTTTAGAAGATTTTTTACTACATTAAACTGCCAAAGTAATTCCGCCTTTTTTATGGTTGTACTTGCACTCCCAGCAAAGCAACAGGAACACCCTCTGTACTTGCTCCTGTTGAACGGCATTATGTTTCTTGAGATTGTAATATATATATATATATATATATATATATATATATATATATATATTATATATATATATATATATATATATATAAATTTTAGCATCTTGAAATTACATCTATAATTAAAGAAAAATAGAACACTGATTGCATTACCTTTTACTCTGCCGTGACAAGCGACGCAATTCTGCCAAAAGCTCAGCATCCCTCTTCTGCAAAAGAGGAACGACGTCATCTGGAAAACTGACCTTAGAATCCATGACCAGCCTTCTCAAATCAGATGCATCTCCTCCGTCAATCAATCCTGTAAGGACCATTGAATCTATCCGAAGAAGTACTTCCCAGAGAATCGACGATTTATCTGATACGAGAAAACTACCTTAGCACAAAGAAGTCTTTGGTGAACCATCACTCCATCAATAAATAAAGGATAACAGTTCCCTCAAATTGATCATCCATAAGGAGACAAACAGTCATCATTAAAAGACAAGATAAATAATAAGACAACACTATAAGTTATCTTTGTCCATAATAATCAGTTGTATAGAAAAAAATCTACAGATAGAAGGGTTTTTCAAAGCATTGAAAATTACAAGACATAAACCCAAGGACAGCCATCCACATAGACTCAGTGTTCCACAGATTCTCTTAAATCATAGAAAGGATATTAACCTTAGCAAAGACATGTGAACCTTTTGGAATTGATCTCAGCAAGTAAGAATAATTGTATCATTATATACATCAAGTCACCCAAACACCTCGCGGTGCTTACACCTCTCGCCTATCAAAGTTCTGTTCAAAAACCTCGTACTTATATCAGATGTTTGAAGACGGTTAGGATATTAGACTATGTCGCACGAGTCTGTAATTTTTCCCATTGAAGCTAATACGCTTGTGTAAATATATGTAAGGAAAACACATTTCTTTTGTCACACTCACACTCCCGTCTTCCCACTAAAAGCACTCATATAATAACCTCCAAACCAAAACCAATGATTCATACACCCAAGAAAAGACCCAATAACCTCACGCCTCAAGCTAGTATGGTTCAACTTAAAACAATCAATATGGTCAGTGTTATGAAAGAGCATTATGGTATGCCACTAAAGAATCAGAAACTATGTTTACTCGAGTTCATTTAGCAGCATCAAATATATGATGTAAGATCTTGGCCTCTAGTTCTGAATCCTGTACTGCTGTTCAGAGAAGAATTCTATCATTATTTATTAGTGATTTTTCTATTAGAGATTTTTCTTGCATTGCCGAGAAAGAAACAACTACAGAAACAAGAGCACCTTAGAAAGTACCCTCAGGATACAAGAAGAAATAATCACCTCCTCCCGTGTATTCATGCTTTCCAGCCTCCAGGTTCTCTATCCTTTGATGCAAAGTTTGAATCTCCTCTTTCGCTTTATTCAGCTCTTCCACCGCCACCATGCGTTGTTTATTCAGGTACAGTATGTCTACATATTCATGAGTAAACCAAACAAACTAAAATAAAACTGATCCTTCAGAATAATTAATAAAGTTAACATTGAGTTCAGATATGATGTTATGAGAATAGATTCTTACTCTGCTGAGCTTCAGTGAAGAGTTGCCATACATCACTGCTTTGCAATTCTGACTGACTACTAGATGTCTGTAGAACATTTTAAAGATGAAGATAGTAAGAATGTTAATTTTGTTAAGCAAATGCAAGTACCAAGTCAACTAGTCAAGTATCAAATATTTCCACCTGAGAGAATTCCATGTTATCATGAGCTTCCAGCCTGTATGACCGAAAACTAATTACATATTTGAAAACAAATCCAAAAGAGCTACAAAAAGTAATCTATAGTACTGCTGTATACATGGTATGAAGAAAGTTTCAAATTTGAGAGAGAGAGACTATTGCTCCTTGGAGAAGAACGGAGAGTTCATTAGCGAAGATCTAACAATTTATGCAACACTAATTCTTACCTTTAACGAGAATTGCATAAATTCAACAATGTTTACTTTAAATGAAATTGTAAGAATTGGATTAGGAAGTAAAGTTACACATGCCTTAACTTCCCATCTGTAGCCAAATAGCTCCATAAGACTCGCTAGAACAATGTAAGATCTTTTTTACCACTAGTAGCTAACAACTGTAGAAGTTAATAAACAAACATTCTCTGATGCACGCAAACGCAATGTGTTTTAAGCCTTTGATAAAAAAAACTTGAAGGAAAGGCCTCATAAAATAATATGGTCATTTGACTCAAAAACTTTTACGTAATACTACTAGGTCATTGAAGTTTTTTGATATACCAATGCAACAATGAGGTTACAGAAACATTTTCTCTTTGGTAAATATGTAGGCAGAAAGGCTTATAAATGAAGTATCTTTGTTTTCTTAAAGAAACTTTCAAATATATTGTCATCTAAATTAGTTAACATCCACAAACTTACAACTTATTTTGAAAAAGGACTAAGAGCATCTTTGGTACGAGACTTTTAAGTGTTGGAAACCGAAACAAGAAACCATTTTCGTTACATGTAATTTGGTGCGAGGAGTGGGGTAATGGTATCCGTTTCTTGCAAGTAACTATCTTCACCCAATTATTACCCTCCTACATCCTATCGTAACACATTATATTATCTTCCTCAACCCCATACTTATAAGTGTTTCCTTTCCATAGTAGAACCATAAAACCAATAAAGTAACAATTCTTTATTATCATTCCTCCCGCCTATTTGATGACATTCCCTCTCTATTCCTTAAGATGAACTAGACATACACTACGACTTCAGTTCAAACCTCATTTCCTCATATTCTCCTTTAGTCCTTTATGTAAAGGCCTCCCTTCAAACTATACCCAACTCATGTTTTCCAAGTTTGGACTTCTTAGCCAAATTTTTCATCAAAATGTATTGATAAAATTAGTATACTCTTTCACTCTCATGTTAAGCGAAACACTTTCTATTTCCATCCATCCAGAATCAATTAATACACCCCCTAACATGACAGAATCCAACCAATTTTAAATTATTTCTCTCCTTTCCTGATGGGAACCCCAGCTATAATAATATTAAAACAAAATCACACCACTCTCATACTTCAAAAAGTTCAGGCCCTACATTCTATTAAACACCAACACTAAAATAAAGAAGTCAAATAAAACTCCAAAAAACAGTTAAAGTGTATCGATTAATATGGGAAAAATATGAGGTATAAATTATTAAAGCCAAATCTTGGAAAGCATGATTGGGGGAGTAATAACATGAAAACAAACTATCTTATCTTTGAAAATTTACTGCGCACATGAACAGCAGAAATGAAATGAATCATCATAACACAATTTAAATTAACTCATACACAACGCAATGCTTGCACAACTCAATTAAATTAACATAACACATTAACACGCGCATAAATTAGTACTGGAGAGAACGAAAAATTGAAGAATGATCGAAGAATTGCGTCGAAAATGCTGAAATAATTACCTAGATCGTATAGGTAGAGCTCCAATTGACCTTCTGCGACTCGTTTTCGGTAAGAAATGGGGAAGATGATATAGACAACTTGCTAAAATAGCCATTTTGTTGTCGAAGTGTGCATTTAAAAGAGTAAAATCTCCTTTATCTTGATTCTTTTTCGGCTGAGCTGGGCTGCAGGAGTGATAGTGTGATAGTGTTTTACTCTATAATTGGACGATGGAATTTGCTAAAAGGTCCTTTTACCCGAACAATGCAATTAGTGAAATTTCGAGCAAACAATTTGGATATTTTTTTCTTGGATATCGGAAGTTTTAATTCTCTCTATACATCAAAGTTATAATTAATTTTCTATATACTCGTTGATGTAGGATAACACGGTAGGAAAAAAAATTATTTTTGGCAAAGGATGCTACTTAAACATGGAATAAGTTTGAAGAGCTACAGGAGAAAAAAATTGGTCATATACCAGAAGCGTATTCATGTTGCAGATTTTGAAATTTTTTTCAAGGATACTTCATAGGTAGACGAAAACACTCGAAATACTCATAATCAAGTTTGCTCGATTATCAAGGCTAAGTACAATATACAGTATTATTCTAGTCATTTTAGCAATGTTTTTGAAAAAAAAAAAACCTATGTATTTCGGTTATTTTAGCGTTTAATTTCAGTTATTTTAGTTATGTATGTCACTTACTGTAGCTATGTATTTCAAATATTTTAGCTATTTTTAGTTATTTTAGAGAATATGTTAAAGTTATTTATCTATGTATTTTATTATTCAATCTATGTATTTCAATTATTTCCTCTATGTATTTCAATTATTTTAGCTTGCTTTTTTTCAAAAATTTGAATTCTAGCCATTGAACAGTAGTTGTTGGAGTTTAGTTTTTGGTTAGTAGCAACAAATAGTTGAGTTGTTCGAATGTAGCCGTTGGAAACTACTTTTTTGGAATGTTGCAACTTGGAATTCACTTAACAGCATTATAGCCGTAGGAATGTAGCCGTTGCAAATCTGACAAAGGGAATCATGTTTGCCTATAAATATAACTTCTTTCGTATAACCTCACAACACTTATTCATAATCTCTTTTCCATATAAGTAAAATAATTATCCTTCCAAACATAAATCATCCTTCCATTCATAGCTGCAATTTTAACATGTCTCACAATCATGGTTCTTCAACCAATATCACATATTGGATGATGATTTTTGGGATGAAACAGTTGAGCAAATGGCGCTCCAAATAATTGAAAATATTTCAGATCCTCTTAGAAAAATGGTTCCACGGGATCATGAAGGCACTATAGATCGTTATTTCAAAGACTATTTTTCTCCTAATCCAGTATTTTCCGAACACATTTTCTGAAGGCGATTTAGGATGGGGAGAGATTTGTTTATTAAGATAGTAAATGCAGTTTAACAACACTATTTCAGACGAAAGATGTTGCACACTTACTTGGATTGTCGCCATTGCAGAAATGCACAGTAGCTATTCACATTTGCATATGGATCCCCAATTGATATACTTGATGAATATATACAAATCGGTGAAAGTACAACAATTGAATGTTTAAATAAATTTTGTAAAACTATTATCAATTTATTTGCGCGAGGTGTACATGAAAAGGCCTAATACTTATTGGCCTTTGTGTCATGGTTGTCCGCATTGAAAACACTTTGTAACACCTTAGTTACTTCTCTCTTTTCAGAAATACCTTTTTAATATAAAACTTAGAGAATTACCGAAGTATTATCGCCCGTGTGATAACGTATCGGCGTATTCAAAATTTTGCAGCAGAAAACATCTAACTAAACTTCATACTTTATTACCATAAATAAATAAATAAATAAGTACTTTAAAAATCAAATACTCTATATATGTCTACTCAAAACAACTTATTATAATACGTTCCTACTAATGCAGAAAATATGATATACTATTTTACACAAGCTCTCCATTCCCAGATTCCCAATGATGCAACATCTGCGAACGTGTAAATGTCAATGCTCTAAAGAATCTGCTCACCAAAATGGGTCATCACAGGATCAATAAGGCACAATCATGATCAACAATCACAAACAAAGCATGTAATCAGCAAAGCTGAGTACTACACAGTAACACATAAATATTCCTAACATGATACTAATAAATAACATGCAGGGATAAATAATAATATAACAATATAACATTCCTGCAGACATCCTCTACAGAACTAAACTCTAAATATCTTTTTATTACTTTAATGGAATAGTTATTGGACTTGAGTTGTCTTATCTACTAATGCCTTCACCTAGGAAGACGGAGTACGGGTGCTACTAGGCACTATATCGTATTTCAGATTGACCTGTGAGATCAAGGAACTTTTGAAACATAATAGGGATGGTGATCAATCCATCTCCCAGAAAAAAGTCATGGCACGCTCACCATGTACTCCAACTCCTAATGTCCAACTCTAAACGTACACCAGTCTAAAGTCTATGACTATCCAAGTTACACTTTACATGATTTACAATTTATTACTTATTATGACACAACACACAAGTAACACCGAAATATCAAATCAAACATTAACAGCTGAACTTCTTTTACCTTAGGATTTTATAAGTGATCACACAACTTACAATCCAAGATTACTTTCTTTTAATTCCAACCTTTCTTACTTTGTTGAACCTAGCCAAAAATCAATCTTACCTTTCAAAGGCATAACTTGTCAACTTACCAAATAAGGCCCACAGTCCTCATAAAGTAGTGAAAATAATAATATAAGTGAACACATGAATAAACATGATTCAATCTCAATAATATATTAATCCCCCCATGTGAATTGATAAATAAAGTTCTCATCCACATGATTGCATCAATAATTTCATACAAACATGATAATCTTTAACTCATAATCAATCTCATAATCAACATGCTTGCACACAGGTATAAAACATGTAAAATTCAATCATACTAGAAATCACATATGAACTTATAAAGTTCCTATACATGATACTGCAACTTTTCCTTCTTAAATCATGATACTATATCACATAACACATAGGTATGTACGTACCTTGTGTAAACTAGTTTATAGACCACCTTTAACTCCTTAAAAGTCGCATACTGAGTATTCTCCGTCTAAAATAATCAATATAAACTAAAATCAATATTCTAAATAAAAATACAACAACTTTAAAATATTTTAAAACCCCCTTTAAACATATTCAAAAGTTGTTTTTACTATCAAAACTTCAATTACTTTTAATTCTTAGTGTAATACTACCATACTACTAATTAAAATTCTTAAAACTCCATTATTAGAGCCTTTTCTGAAATTATTCCAGCAACTTATAAAATTAAAACTCTCTTTAACATATATAAACATGCTTACTCATAGTTTATAATATGATACCATGATTTTCTAATAAATAACACCCTAAAAATCCATACTTTGATGATTAAAACTTCAATCTAAAAATAATAAACAAATCTAAAATTTTATTCTTTTAATATATAATATATATGAATCAAGATTATTTATTAAAATAGTAAATTAGAGTCAATAATCATGATTATCATTAAAATAAAACATAAAAACATAGTCTTTAATTGAAACTTGAGGAAGAAGAAAAGAAATTAACCAACAATCAAAGAACGAGGAAGGAGGACGAAAGGTGTCAGAACACAGGAGCACGCAGCAGCACTCGACACACAAGATCAATGGTTTTGAAGGTTTTGTGACATTTCTTGTCAAAGAAGAAACGTTACTTGAAGAAGAAGAAAGAACTTGAAAGAGAGAGGAAGAAAATCGTGAGGAGAGAGAGAGAATAAGGGTTGGCCGACTGGTTTGGAGAGGAGAGAGAAAATAAATCTTTGTTTGGGGTAAAATAATGATTTGGTCCAAAGTATTTATAAAGAAGCTTTTCCTTTTGGGCTTAGGAAAAGGAGATTGGGCTCAATTAAAGTTTGATGATGAATTGGATAAATGAATTAGAACTCCTAACATCAATATAACTCATTTTCCTAATCTACTTAGAATTTTTGGGTTCCTCAAGCCCATTTAGACTTCTTTTCCAAATCAAATTAGTATTTCAAACATTTTTCAAAGCATGCCTAATAAATATTTTTAACTTCCTTGAATCTCAAAAATTTCTTTTGACTTTAAAGTAGTCAACCTTATTAAATAAATAATTCATTTAAAACTCAATTATGTTTAAATATAACTATATATAAATATTAAAATATATTTATAAAACCCATAAAAGTACGGGGGATTACATTCTACCCCTCTTAAAAGAAGTTTCGTCCTGAAACTTGACACGAAAAACTCATACATTTTCAAAAGTTTGAAACTCAACTTTCAATTTCAAAAATATTGTGCCACTTATGTGCATACTTTTGCTAACTTAAAACACTTGTGTTACTTATGAATACGTTTTCTTATGCGGAGAATCTACTTCTTTTGCACTAACATGTGCGAATTCCAGCATAGGCATACAAATGCATAAAAATCTCATAAAAATAGACAAAAAGCGCAAAATTTATTGCATTCTATCCCCCTTAAAGAAAACGAGTTACGCCCTCGTAACTCACATCAAGGAATAAGTATGGATACTTCTTTTTCATCTCATCTTCGGCTTCCTACGTTGCCTCTTCATACTCGTGGTTAGACCAAAGTACTTTCACTATGTGGACGTCCTTATTGCGTGTACTACGCACTTTCCTGTCGAGAATCTTGATAGGTCTTTCCTCATAAGTGAGGCTACTATCAATCTGAATTCGTTCAGGCTCTAGGATATGACGCTCATCAAGGATATATCATTTTGAGTTGGGAAATATGGAACACATCATGCATCTTCTCAAACTCCATTGGCAAGGCCAGTCTATAGGCTACTTTCCCAATTCGCTCTAAAATCTCATATGGGACCACATACTTAGCAATTAACTTGTCCTTTTTCCCAAATCTCATGACGCCCTTGGGTGATACTTTCAAGAACACCTTATCACCTATAGCAAACTCATCCTCGCATCGTTTCAAGTCGGCATAACTCTTCTGCGTATCTGGCGCAGCTTGAATTCTAGCCTGAATCAGTCTGATATTCTTGACGTTTCCTCAATAAACTCTTCCCCAAGACTATATTTTCACTAAATCATTCCAACAAATGGGCTTCTACACCGTCCATATAATGCCTCAAAAGGTGCCTCTTAATGCTCGCATGATAACTATTGTTATAGGAAAACTCAATAGGTCTAATTGGTCCTCCCAACTACCTTGAAAGTCAATAGCCATGCTCTCAACATATCCTCCATAGCTGGTTAGTCCTCTCAGTCTGAACATTACGCAGGTGAAAGGTTGTACATCTTTCAATGTTGTCCCAAATTTAATTGGACCTTTTTCCAAAATTTCGAAAGAAACCTAGATCCACGGTCAGAAATGATTCCTTAGAACTCCATGTAGTCTCACCACATGCCCAATGTATGTCTTAGTAAGTTGCTTCTTTTCCATGTCTCCTTAATGGATATAAACACATCGGATTTGGTTAATCTATCCACAATAACCCAAATAGTGTTATTTCCATCCTCGTTTTAGGTAAAGCAGTCACAAAGTCCATAGAAACAGAATCTTGCTTCCATCCAGGAACTTCTAAGGATTGAACCTTCCATAGGTCTCTTATGATCTATCTTCACCTTCTGACAGGTTGGCACTTAACACATACTCAGCTACCTCTCGCTTCATATTTGACTACCAATAAATAACCTTAAGGTCTTTATACAGCTTAGCACCCCCAGGGTGCACATAATATGGAGTATTATGCCCCTCATTCATAAGGCGTCTCTTAAGTTCATAGCATTTATGTGTTACACACCACCTCCCTTCAAACCTTAAACTCCCATCCTCATGAATCTTAAAGTTAGCTTCCTTACCTTGCTTCATTTTCTCCTTTATCTTATCTAGGTGTTCATCCTAAACTTGACCCTCTTTGATCTCATCAAAAACTGATAAATCCAAAGATAACGCACTAATTTTTGCCTCACTTTTCCTAGGATTTAAGAGTTCTAGGCTGAACCTTTGCATATCTCGACATAAATCCTCAGGGACTATCAAGGTACTTAAGCTATGACTCGATTTTCTACTCAAGGCATGAACAACCACATTTGCTTTCCCCTCATGATACTGGATGTCTAGGTCATAATCCTTAATCAACTCCAGCCATCTTCTTTGTCTTTTTGAGTGAAAATGTACTTCAAGCTCTTATGGTCTGTGAATATCGTTAAGATAAGAAAACTTGAGATAAAATATCGAGATCCTAGTGTACTTTAGTTCGTAATTCTTATGTAGCGCTATTGAGCAAGCTTAATTGGCATCATGTGGTATACAAGGAAAATATTTGGAGTTAAGATATGCGCCTCTTCAGATGACTTTTTTGATTCTCTATTGTCTTTAATAACCTTACCCAACTATGTGTCTCATCTTATTAATATTATCGATAAAATATATGATATCTGAAGAAGGTAAAGAGCCCGTGTTAGCATCGATTGGGAGGTTTTGGATAGACATAATTGCACCATAAAACAGGAACACTTAAGTTCATACGGTAATGATGATGATAGGAAAATAAAAATGCTTTGGACTCAATGCCAACTTCACATTTCAAGGATATGCTATTATTTGGTTTTTGCAACTAGTACATGATCTTTTATGCTTTTTATAGTGTTTATGCACTAATTTTTTTGCTTTACCAGTATTAGTTTTATTTTTCTATTTTAGAGAATAAAAGAGAAATAGTAGCAAGGTAAACAAGCTTGTTGCTGCAGTAGAGAGCTTAAACTCCATTTAGCTCTTGAGTTTTGTGTGGCAGTGAACAGAAAAAATGGGATCTATATTTAGCGCTCCATTAGTCAAAAGTGGTATATGAGTTCATTATTAATGAGAATCTACATGTTTTTTTTCTTCTCTTTTTCCTTCACTCACTAGCTCTTCTGGTTGGCTTTCATGTGGCATAGAAGAATTTCAAGCAACATACTATCATTTAAATGTAGCCACTTCTCCATATTCATATTTCATGATATTATTTTGAATTCCTAATATATTTACTTTCTTTGCTTATGAATGAATAATATTGTTGTTGAAAATTTCATCTTAAATATTTTTTATTATATGATCAAGATAAGAAAAATGAAGAATTGAAGTATCCACTCATGATATTGAGGTCGTTAGAAAAATATATGAATATGACGGGTGGACTAAAGATGGATTAGAGAAGATATATACGTCTATTAGATCTAGTTTTAGATTATCATATTGAACATGATATTATTTTTCATTAGTTTGTTCATGTAAATAACAGTATTAGGTGTACAAAATCATATCATTATTATAATATAATGGTCAATTCATATTTCAATTTGTACACTCCGGTTAGTAATTTAAATTTCAACACATGCACACACACACACACATGCCTATAATAACGAAAAATGTTACTTAATTACCCATAAGGTGGTATAAGAGATGACAAAGAGGGTCACCTAATAACGTCACTATATACTACATGAGATGGTAAAAAGTGATACATATGTTGATGAATAAAGTTTTACTATAGGTTAATGGTAACATTATAAGATGTTACATATGATATGAAAAGTGTTATATAACAAATTTCGGGTATCACTTTAAAAGTGTTACAATAGGTATTAAAGGTGATACTTAAGCAACTTTATAGTAACATTTCTCTAAGTGTTACTATAGGCTTTCAAAAGTGTTACATAATAAGATAAGTAACACGGGTAGATGTAACACCCAAAAAAGTGTTACCTATTATCTAATATAACATTGTAAGCACTTTAAGTAACACTTTTTGAGTGTTACCTAATGTCAATGTCAATCATGTAGTAGTGACAACACTTCTCTGTCTCTGAATTGAGCAATAAGACTATTTACTTTGTGAAGAAAATTTACTCTACATTGGTGGTGCACCAGGAGCATGTAACACCCCCAAAATCCATACACGCCTACAACTACGTCGCATCAACTTTGGGAGTGTTACCGCCGCGATGGAACGTAAGGCATAAATAGAAAAATGGTAACTCAAATCATTGTCTCACAAACTAAAATGCAGCGGAATTAAAAATGTAAATACAACTCAGGAATCATAGATGACCCCTTTTATCTAACCTCAAACCAGTTAAGAACGTTCTATAAAATCCAATAATACTAATCCAAAATGCTTAACTTCAAAACTAAAGACTAGCCCCCGTATGCTTGATATCATGCACCAGCACCAGCACCAGCAAACCTAGTCTGCTCCCCTTTGAAGCGTCAATGGTTCATCACAGGTCAACAAACACATAATAACACACAGAATCAGCTATGCTGAGTACGTAATGAACCATTGAAAATATATGAACATAAATGATGCACACATGAACAATCTGATATATTATACTACGTTATGTCACATCCTTTAATCTTTCTTTATTTGGCATCGAACGGGCACCGTCATCTTACTAGAATCATACAGGCTACTGAATCCTTAATAGACAACTTGGTCTATTAGATGAAATGCAAATACGGTTTTGTTCCGTCTCACACCCATCACCTTAGTATGCATACCCCCAAGATCGAACGGAACCTTCCGCCTACTTGAGTTATCAAAAATATAAGGACACTATTGTCGTCACAGTAGGCCTGGGTAGGAGTGTCGGACAAGTCCCACACTCCCCCCATTGTTCATCACTTGTAGGGAGTCCAGCTATAAGTTATTGCCATAATTCACTTTTACTACTGTCTATTCTTTTCATAACCTCAAAGAGTCATTTACATGCTCTCTTAATTACAATGCTCAAATCTTATCTCTTGTAACACTCTCGTTACACTATGGATTAGATTAATAATGCTTATATTACACTACGATAGAACTTCGCATCTCAATGCAACATATTGATTTCACGTTACAAACGTCTAACCAAACAATCACAATCAAATGTTCCCTATCATGCTTCTAGGTTCCAATAAAATGAATTGCAACCTAATCATGATACTAAAACTTGGAATTAAACTGGTAAGCGTACATACCTTGTAGCGGAGAATTTTCGCTGTCTTAATTGAACGAGCCGCTTATGAAATTGGGACCTAAACCGTTAATAAAAGCTTTAGTGCTACGTCCTTGATAACACTAACAACTACTACGTACTAAGACCATACGATCTAATGATTCGAATTAAACGATAGCTAATACCTTATTCTGAACTTTCGTTACTTTTCTATTTTAGTGGATTTAGCATCTTTTAAGAGTCAAAGTTAGTGAGCAACTAAACTTAGTTAGTGTCATTAGTCCATTATTTTACCAAACCAATTAAGTCATAGGTCCAACCACGTCTTAAGTCCAGAAGTCCAGTCTTACGTCCAAGAGTTAGGTCTCATGTCCAAAAGTTAGGTCTTATGTCCAAAAGTTAGGTCTTGTGTCCAAAAGTTATATGTCCCACAAATCAGGTCATGCATAATAAGATGGTAACTTTAACCAAAACAGTAATACACTTTTCTACGTCCCATATTATTCCATTACAAACCTTAACCAGATTCTTAACTTAAAGCAGAATAATAAATTAACTAATTAAACAGTCTAATAAATTACTAAACAACTTTAATTACTAATTACTAATTACAACTTACGTAATAACGAAAACAGTAAATATAAAAATAAACTAATAAAACTGATATAGTGTTAAGTACATAAGTTATAGCGCTAAATCTCGCCGGCAAAAGAACTCCGGCGACCGACCTACGAAATCGAAACACCACACAACACACGCGCACCACTTCCGCGCACAAAACCGAAACCGTCGCACCACTTCGCACCACATGTGCACAGCAGCCTCGCAAGGCTTCGCACACCCTCGTCGGACCCTCGTCGGACTCTCGTCGCTGTACTCGAACACAAGCAGACGTAGCGCTCGGACCCCGCGCTCGCACACTCGACGATCTCGTCGGACCGCCCGAACTCCGCGCTCGCACCCTCCTCGACTCCCTCGACTTCGCACACGCGACCCTCGTCGCAGCACTGTCTCGCACCAAAACCCTCGACACTCACGCACAAAAACACTTCGCACGCACCGCCTTGAACCGTCAAAGGTGAAGGCTCAGGGGTGGCGACGAGAGAGATAAAACCGAGAGATGAGCAGCGAGAGATTGAGAGAGAAGAGAGAGAAATCTGAGAGAGAGAGGGAGTTGAAAGTCGCCTGAGGGAGAGGGAGAGGGAGAGGAGAGAGAAGAAGAAAACGGTTGGGGAGAGAGAGAGAGGTAATTAGGGTTTTCAGATTTTTCCTTCTCCTTTTCCTTTTATACTCCCCTTGAACCCTAGGTCAAGTAAAATCAGTTTAACCTTTTAAAAACTCCAAAATTTACTAAACCAACTCATATTATCATTATTTTATTCCTGTTATTTTGTAAATAACCTAAAATACCTTTTTATTAACTTCTTTATATTTTCTTAATCAATACGAAATAACTCCCAAAATACGGAGTATTATAGAGCATGTTCATTGGACTAAGCTGGCCTGGAATAGATTAAGCACTCCAAAAAACAGAATAATCAACTAGTTAGCTGTGCAACATAAGTTACAGATAGCTGAAAAGCTCACACAAAAAAGGACTAGCAACTGATAACACAGCATGTAAAATTTGTGCTGGCAGTGTGGAAAGTCACAAACATTTTTTTTAATGTCATTATAGCAGCAAGTGTTTACAATGGGTCAAAAGGTGGCTTCATGTTCAGTTTCAAGCTACTAATATTGAGGGGATCATAAGATGGATTAACAACAGCAACATTTCTAAGTTTAGAAGAGATGTTTCCAAGATGTTGTGGCTGCAGTTGTGTATATCACAACAAGAATGTCAGCCTTGAGTGTCCGCCAAAATCAGATGCTAAAAACGCGCGACCGGACGCTAAATGAATTAGTGTCCGTCAACGGACGCTAAAAGTCTGATGCAAAACCCCTGGTCGCTAATACTTCAATTAGCGTCCGATTAGCGGGCTAAAGATTTAGCGTCCGAATTCTGAAAATTAGTGTCCGACCTGAAGTGGACAGTACATAGCGTCTGCTAATGCTTCGGACGCTATTTAGCGTCCGATAAACCGGACGCTACTTAGCCTCCGCAGCTTAAGCAGACGTTAAGTAGCATCCGTTAAGGAAGACGCTAAGTTGCAAAAAGCGGATGCTAAACTTTTGGTGAGATTCACTTTACATAGAGCGGGCGCTAATTTCACAAGGCGGATGCTAATTGTTTTTTTTTTTTAAAATAATGCTAATTGTATCTGAATAGTTTTTAACCTGTTTCATTTTCCAAGAAAATATACTCAAGCCGTCCGCTAATGCGCCGAATTCTGCACTAATGACCTGTTTGCATTAATTAGAAATTCATACATACATAAACATAAGTTAACGATCTTCACTAAATTATATGTTCTCACGTCCCGAAATATATACAAGATAGATATTGTAAGCAATCGTAGGAGCCTAAGTCGCAAACGCATCACCACCGCCGGTAGGGGGGGTCTCGAGGCCCGGTAAAGGGGAAGGAACCACCACATTGGCTCATCATCTAGCTGTAGGTCTCCATAGTCGCCCTCATCTGCGCCAGGTACTCCTCATGCACTCTGCGCTCCTCCTCTTTCTCCATTTGCCTGGCGAGACGTTCCTTTTCTCTCTCCTTCTGTATCCGCTCACGTTCTGTTTGCAACTCGACTCTCTCTTCCTCGAACCTCGCAAATAACTGAGAAAACATGGAAGGAGTGCAACTGGAGGACGAACTACCTCCCCCCCTCGAAGACCTCTCAAAAATAAAGGTCTGCACGCGTCCCAAACCATGAACCCACCCTTTCTTTCTGCCACCAACAGTCTCAAAGAAAATCTGGTTCGGGGTCTTGGTCTCCCCTCTTTCTTGACATTGAGCAAGATTTTTGTCATAACTTTCCTGCAAGAATGGATTTAGCAAGTTTAAGACACTAAGTCATAGAAAATGATTGAAAGTAAACCATTTCGAGCCATTTTTTGGATTTAATGTTCCTATAATCCAACTTCTACGCTTATTTCAAGTTCTAATGCCTCACGCAAGTCCTACAATACTCATTTAGGCTTTCTATTACTTGGTTATATGATTCTAAGCAAGTTTAAGACACTTAGCCAATGAAAATGAGTGAAATTAAGCCATTTCGAGCCTTTTGTTGGGTTTAATGTTCCTATAATCCAACCTCTATGCCTATTTCAAGTTCTAATGCCTCATGCAAGTCCTACAATACTCATTTAAGCTTTCTATTACTTGGTTGTATGATTCTAAGCAAGTTTAAGACACTTGACCAATGAAAATGAGATAACTAAGCCATTTCGAGCCCTTTATTGGGTTTAATGTTCCTATAATCCAACCTCTATGCCTATTTCAAGTTCTAATGCCTTATGCAAGTCATACAATACTCATTTAAGCTTAATATTACTTGGTTGTATAATTCTAAACAAGTTTAAGACACTTAGCCAATGAAAATGAGTGAAACTAAGTCATTTCGAGCCCTTTGTTGGGTTTAATGTTCCTATAATCCAACCTCTATGCCTATTTCAAGTTGTAATGCCTCATGCAAGTCCTACAATACTCATTTAAGCTTTGTTTTACTTGGTTGTATGATTCTAAGCAAGTTTAAGACACTTAGCCAATGAAAATGAGTGAAACTAAGCCATTTCGAGCCCTTTGTTGGGTTTAATGTTCCTATAATCCAACCTCTATGCCTATTTCAAGTTCTAATACCTCATGCAAGTTCTATAATACTCATTTAAGCTTTTTATTACTTGGTTGTATGATTCTAAGCAAGTTTAAGACACTTAGCCAATGAAAATGAGTGAAATTAAGCCATTTCGAGCCCTTTGTTGGGTTTATTGTTCCTATAATCCAACCTCTATGCCTATTTCAAGTTCTAATACCTCATGCAAGTCCTAGAATACTCATTTAAGCTTTCTTTTACTTGGTTGTATGATTCTAAGCAAGTTTAAGACACTTAGCCAATGAAAATGAGTGAAACTAAGCCATTTCGAGCCCTTTGTTGGGTTTAGTGTTCCTATAATCCAACCTCTATGCCTATTTCAAGTTCTAACGCCTCATGCAAGTCCTAGAATACTCATTTAAGCTTTCTATTACTTGGTTGTATGATTCTCAACAAGTTTAAGACACTTAGCAAATGAAAATGTATGATCCTATATTATTTCAATTACCTTGATTTGTTGGACTTTGTCATTGATCGACACCTTCTTTCCAGACTCATCCCTCATGTGTGTGTCCATGAACAAGTCCAAAGCGGAAGGTAGCACCCCTCCACGCTGTGCGGTCTACACGTTCAAACGCATTAATTAAATAAAGCTTCTGGATTAAATGTATTCAAGACAAGTTATACGTACGAATCTCTTGGCGCGCTCTGCTGAGGAAATGGAGCCCTGACAATGAGAAGGAGTTACGTTGCTGGTCAAGTCACCTCCTCGCCGGTTCTTGATGGCCTTCTGAGATCATGCTCTGAACTCCTCGTCTTGAGCATTCTTCATCATCTGCTCGTGAATCTCACAGACAACCACTCGGACATACACCACCCTTCTTCTTTACTATCAAGTGGTGAATATCTTTCAACCTTTTGGCCATTTTTTTGTCGAATGTAGACCTCACTTGGGATTGAAGCACCTCCCTCCATTTATATATGGTTTACATGCATATAAGAAACCAATCACAAAGGGTTAGTTTACATATTATAAACTTAAGTATAAAGGATTAGTTTACATATATAAGAAAACCAATCACAAAATTACATATTATAAACTTAACAAATACGATTTCACCTTGAAAAGAGAAAACCAATGTTTTTGTGTCGTCATCAACCTGCGACCAGTTCCTCCATGGATGATGGAAATGTTGCTTGAAGCATTTATCATGTCGCGAATGACTCCATTGTCTTCAAACCTGATAAAAAGCAATTAAACCAAGTGAACAACACCAATAAAATCTATTAAAAGTAATAAAGTATTCGCTCATAATATAACTTACCAAACCATTGGGTCCAACTCCTTTTTCTTGTCAACACCCCAACCTCATGATTGTCCTCGTCCCTCTCCAACTCGCCATCACGCTCAGGCTGAGGCTCAGCCCCTCTCTCCACTACCCCATCAGAGGACCACCTCGAGATCCGGCACTGATGACATCTGCAAAATAAATCACAACAAAGATTGAAGCATGGCAAAGTTTGAAATTAATCATATATTATAATCAATAAACAATGAAATTAATCATAAACAAATTATAAAACCGTAGTACAAAATATTGAAAATCATATAATTAATCATTTGGAAAAAGCTTCAAATTAAACAAAGATTAGATGACTAAAACACATATAATAGAAATAAATAATATGTCTTACACATAGATACGACAAAGCGATAAAATGACAAACATATTGTCTTACAACAAAAGCAAACTACATAAGGTAACAAATTAAAACACACTAAACGTCATCAAACAAATCATTCTCGTCATCATCATCGTCAGTCAAATCACCAATCTCGTTGCTGCTTTCATATTCACTTGGTTCTCCTTATTCATTCGGCGCCTCAAATTCCATGATCTCATCATTATTGTTGTCGTCACCAGCATCATAATCTGGTATCTCATTCGGAGCACAAAGAACTGCAGCGCTATCAGTTCTTTCCTCCTAGATCGAGAACATCCAAATCAACCGGGGCATCAACTTCGGACCTTGCCTTCGTTTTAAACACAGCCCACCATTGCACTTTATCCCTCCTAAGACTGGGATACGGCGCGTAGTATACTTGGCTAACTTGGTACGACACACAAACGGATCATATTTTGGGTATTTCTTGGTGTGATTGACTTCCACAAGTTTGTACTTTCATGAATGTTCATACCCTTGTCCGAGTCCATCCAACTGCACTTGAACAAAATTGTCTTATAAACAGCCAAATTACCATGGTACACCAGTTCGATAACCTCCTCCAAAATGCCAAAGTAATCAGCTCTATCAGCAGCTTGTACACATACACCATAATTCATAGTTGACTTGTTCTTGCCATATTCTGTGTGTATGAAAGTTATATCCATTCACAAGGAACTGATTCCACGTTCTCACTTGTCTGGAAGGACCCATAGCAAGAGCTCGAGTGACATCGTCACTTGTCATGGCACGAAGGACCTGATTTTAGGGACTAAGTTAGTACATGAAGGTATCTCAATGGTTATAACAAATAATGTACGAAACTCACATTTGTCTTGAACCAACTAGGGAACTCGGCTTCGCATTTGCTCCACACATCATCCTTACAATGTTCGGTCTTGAATTGACAATATAATCCTCGAATCACCTTGAGTAAGTAATATCACACACGTTAGGCAAAGGACAAGTACAATGTAACTCAATACCTTTCATAATCACTTAAGATGCCACTGTTTGCAAGTACGTAAAGATGTGCTCGATCGTACTCCTTGTCTTGCAACCATCGCAAACGACCATCTGTTCCCGGTCGACCGCAGTCTTCCCTGAACAACTCGGGGACACCAAGACCATGTGTGCTAGCGACATCAGGATTAACATTTCTTCCTAAGTCCCTTGATTTTGTGTCAACCCCGGGCTGAAAGTAGTTGGAGCAGAAGTTCGCTATCTCCTCAGTTAGGTAGGCATTGCATATTGAACCTTCAACACGTGCTTTGTTTCCCACTTTACGCTTTAAGTGGTTAAGAAACCTGTTAGTAAGGTGAGGATTACGACTTTATGTACGAATTCAGTACTGTATGACACTTAAAACAAATTCAGTTACCTTTCGAAAGGATACATGCACCTATACTGGACGTGGCCACCAACTTTTGCTTCATAAGGTAAGTGAACCGGCAAGTGCTCCATTGAATTAAAAAATGGAGGAAAGATTTTTTCCAACTTGCATAAGATCTCAGCGACGTTGTTCTCTAAGCGCTTCATCTCACTAACTTTGATTGTGGACGCACACAAGTCTCGAAAGAATTGGCTTATTTCGGTTATCGCCTTCCAAACATGCAAAGGAAGCAATTCTCTTAGACCAACCGGCAACAGCTTCTCCATGAATACATGACAGTCATGTCTCTTCAATCCTTGCAATTTATAACTGAGATCCACACATCTACTCAAGTTCGATGCAAAGCCATATGGAAACTTCAACTAACGTACCCACTCGCAAAATACCTTTTTCTGAGCCTTGTCGAGTGTGTAAGGTGCTTTAGGCTTGGCCGAATTCCCCACACCATCATCAACAAGCTCCAGTTCCCGGCGTTTGCAAACACGTGCCATATCCTTTCTTGCACTAAGGGTGTCTGAAGTTTGACCCTTCACATCCATCACAGTGTTAATGAGTTGGTCGAAAAAATTCTCTAACATGCATGACATCTAAGTTGTGACGGATAATCAAATCTTTCCAATATGGAAGCTCCCACAAAATATTCTGTTTCAACCAACCTTTTTTATCCTTCTTCAATCGGTTCACGCGCTCGGGACCATCAGTTGCTTTAGGTAAGTCCTTCACGCACTGCCACAGTTCCTCTCCAGACATTATGTGAGGAGCTACGCCATTCTCAACCTTATTCTTACAAAAAACAGTCTTATTCCTTCGAAATGGGTGTTCAGAATGAAGAAATGGTCGATGACAATCGAACCATATCACTTTACCCCCATGTTCAAGCCAGAATGCCTTCTTTTATCCATGCAATAAGGCATGCCTTCTTTCCAGCAGTAGACCATCCGGACAAACATACCATACGCAGGAAAGTCACTAATTGTCCAAAGCAGCGCTGCTCGAAGGTTGAAATTTTGCTTCCTTGAAACATCATAGGTCATAGCCCCAATATGCCACAACTGCTTCAACTCTTCAACTAGAGGTTGCATAAACACATCCAAGTTTCCTTTAGGATTTTTAGGCCCCGAAACGAGCAAAAAATGAAACATGAATGGTTTCTTCATGCACATGGATGGAGGCAAATTGTATGGTGTGAGGATAACTAGCCAGCATGAATATTTCCCTCTGAACTTTTCATATGGAGAAAATCCATCGGTGCACAGCCCGAGTCTAACATTTCGAGCCTCAGCGGCGAAGTCGGGAAATGTTCTATCAAAGCATTTCCATGCTTCACTGTCACTTGGATGTGCTAAGGTACCTTGCACTCGAGGATTGTCGGCGTGCCATGTCATTTCCTGAGAGATGTTCTTAGTTGCAAACAACCTCTGCAACCTCAGTGTGATTGGAAAGTAGATTAACACTTTTGCAGGAATAAGCTTGCCCTTAGAAGTTTTCTTGTACCCATCACTACCGCATACACTACACTTATCTAAGTGAGCATCGCCCTTCGAAAACAGCATACAACCTCTAGGACATGCATGTATCCTCTCATGAGGAAGCTCCAAACCCTTTAGAACTTTCTTTGTGTCGTTGAAAGTTCTTCCCATGTGGTTGTTCTGGGGTATCGCCTCATTCAATAAACTAGCAAACCCATCAACACACCTGTGTGGTAGGTTATACTCACACTTTAAACTTATAATTTTAGAAGCCATCTCCAGCACGGACATCTTGCTCCCTTCATACAAGGGATTCTCGGCCGCCTTGAGAAGGTCGAAAAACTTCTTCGCTTCACCATTCGGTTCTTCTTCAATTGAGTTTGAACCGGCAAGCATGGCATGATCTTCAGTATTCCCTAAAGCATCCACAACCATATCCATATACGGATTTGACTGAGCGGAAGATGAGGAGGACCCCGTAGCACGTTCACCATGACATAACCAGTCAAAGTAATTCGGTTTTATCTTGTCATCGTCATTTAAATGTGGATGTTGTAAACAAAACTCAATGAACTTATCAACCCCTTTCACAAACTCAGTTCTAAGGGAACACCCATCAAGTCTGTTATACATCTAGCTACGTTCCTTCCTTTTCATAATCTAAAATATCTACACACAACTAGAAGTATTCACTATATTCACTACTTGTTAATAGAAGTACTTACTAAATGTAGTAGATAAATATTAGACAATTCATGAATATTAAGAATTAGAAAAATTTGCCTGGAATAATCCCACCTTTGGCCGATCTTCAAAAAATAATCTCACCTTCGGATTATTATGGAATAATCTTACCTTTGCTTACTAAATTGAGTTTTTGGTCCCAAGAACCTGCAACTTGGCAAACCGGTAAGTTTTCCCTCCTAGACCCTGCCCCAACCACCAGATCCCCACCCCCACTTTCTCCCCGTCGCCGCTTTTCTCTTTCTCCTGTCTCTCTCCTCTTTGTGGATTTCAAGGTGGTGCGAATGGTGGAGATGGTGGTGTGAATAGTGAGATGATGGTGGTGAGATGGTGCGAATGGTAGGGGCGGGGCCTGCTACAGGGGGAGAGGAGGGGGGACTATGACAGGGGAGAAGGATTGCGAGAGGGGGAGGGGGCTATGAGGGGGGAGGAGAGGGTGTGGGGCAACAGGGAATTGGGGTGGGGGCTGCTAGGGGTGATGGTGATGGTGGGGGTGGGGGTGGGGTGAGACAACAGGGAAAGGGGGTTGGTAACCTGTTGTTACCGGTCACTATTTTCTTGGGACCAAAAACTCAATTTAGTAAGCAAAGGTAGGATTATTTCAGAATAATCCAAAGGTGAGATTATTTTTGGAAGATCGATCAAAAGTGGGATTATTCCAGGTAAATTTTCCTAAGAATTACTAGCAAATCCAAAAGATTAACAACACTACATGATAAATAAAGCACAATAAGTATATACTAAATACATTCACAAATATATAGTGAACATATACTAAATATACACTAAATCTATTATACTAAAGAATCAACTCAATTCGATACAACTAAAAAATACATATCTTTACAAAGCACCTAGAATAATAAGCCCTTGATAATATAAATTTGATATGTGACCATTAATTGTACTTAATTCTCTACGTGTAATAAATTAATCACTCAATTTGTCTAAAACATGTAACATTAAAAACATCACTTCACTAATTATCATGAATAAATTAAACAAGTTGATGAACAATACCAATACTAAACATGTTCTTTTATCAACAACATTTAACATATTCAATTATCAACAACAACAACACTTAACATATTTAATTATCAACAACAACAACACTTAACATGTTTAATTATCAACAACAAATTCACTTAACAACAACAACAAATTCACTTAACAACAACAACAATACAATTGAAAGCAGCAACAACAACAATCATCACACACAACAACAACTATCAACAACAACTATGAACAATAACAATACATCAAAAATACCAAAAACCCTAATTAACAACAAGGAATTCAAGCCAAAAATCAACAAAACTAAGGTATAAAGTCATACCTTAAACAGTTGTAGAAGAGAGAGTAACGGCGGCGACGGCTATGCTCCGGAACGCAGTGGCATGAGATTGGCGACAATGGGACGCGAGTGAACCTCTATGCTCAGTCTGAGAGGCGGCGCGAGTCCAGCGGGAGTGGCGCGCGAGTTCGGCGACAAGGAGGGAGGCGGTTCGCCGGCGATAATGGAAGGTTAGGGTTGTAAGTGATGAGATTTGGTGAGAGGTCGTCGAAATGTTCTGGAAAGGGTCGAGCAATTTATTGCTATATCCGTGATATTAGCGTCTGCCTTATCTAACTTAGCGTCCGTCAGGCGGACGCTAAAAAATTAGCTTCTGTTTAGCGGACGCTAAAGTCTGAAGGCAGACAGTAAATTACGCCTGGCTTGCGGACGGTAAATTACGTCTGGCTTGCAGACGGACACTAAATCAGACACTAGTTATCATTGCATAAAAGACAGACGGTATGTGTTATACCGTCCGCTTTTGTCTAACGGACGCTAACGTCAGACGCTAAATAGACGGATTTTTGTTGTGTTTGATCTGGCATATTAGGAATAACGGTTTCTGGAATCAAAAGATTCCAACCATTGCTAACATTACTAAACTGCTGCATATGATTAAGGGCAAAATTCTTGCTGTGATGCCTAAAAAAATTCAATGCTAGATAGAAATTGGTTTTACTCTTTAGCTTAACTCCTGTGGTTCTAGTTTTTTTTGGGTTGTAAATTTGTATCGTTACTGTTTTGGATCTTTTGAGCTTGATAGGTTGTAAATTGTTTGGGTGATCTATACAATACTTACTCTTACTTAGCAAAAAGAAAAAAGGAATGAAGGGAGTGACATATAGATTCTTCCAATTAGTTGAGTTATTCCTACTTTTCAAAAATAATTCCTACAATAGTTTTTTCTATAAAATGATTATCGTCACTTTGACTATTGAGTTAATTTTTAATTTTCTAATGATTTTCGAGTGGAGATGTTCTAATGTAGGATACAATGACCAATTCAGACAATCCCCTCAAGAGAGGAAGAGAAAAGGGAAACGACAAGAGCAAAGAAGAAAAACGCTTGTATGTGGGGAGAAGACAATTAAATGGATGAGTCCATGTCATGCCCATCACTAATTCCAAATTAAGGTTTAGGAAGAAGATAAGCAAGTATGACGTCTTTCATGTAGGATCCAAGCGGATCAACGACGAAATTAACAGGTAGAAAATTTGTGGAGAAGAAGAAGTTGAAGATAGGAGAGAGAGATAAGAAGAAGAAGAATATGAAGGAGAGAGAAAAATTTAAATTGGGGATATTGTGAAAATATAACTTGCGAAGTACGAAGAATATGCATGCATTAGAGGGAAGAGAAAAGAGAGAAAAATAGACCTACAGATCATCAAATGCCATTGATAAATTGCTTGATTGAAGATTATGTTGAAATTGAGATTCAATTGAAGATGTAGAAAAAATAATATCAGATTGAAGAAAATTGGAATAGTTGGAGAAAGAAAATGAAAAATAATGGACCTCCATTAAATATTTATTTTGAAGGATGACGGAAGAATTAGAGAGAAGAGTGAGGAAGGAGGATGGAGCGTGGCCACATGATTTGGTTTCTTCTGGCGTGTTGCAACAGAAAATATGCTTTGAATTTGTTCACGTCAAAGTTGCCCGATCTAGTGGCAATTTGTTTTTGGAATAGATTTGCAACTACGACTTTGTTTTGTAAGGCGTAAAATATTTCCTTGGAAAACTGTTTTCCTCTATTTTTAATTTTACATTGTTTGGTTTGTAAAGTAGTGTAAAACTATTTTCGTTAGTAGTAAAATTGCTCTCCTAATGATGAAAAATCACATTTTCCCTTCAAAATGAAGGAAAAATTGTTGTAGTTCTTTTTCCTTATCCTCTTATAGACTCCTCCCACTACCTCTTTACTATTCTTTTCATTTTTCTTTCGTTTCATTATTTTTCTTACATTCAATCAAACAACATAAAACTAATTTGGAATTGAATTTTTTATTGTAAATTGTTTTTTATATACAATAAAAATGTTTTAACCCTAACCAAAGGGAGCCTAATGTTTAGTTGTTTTACAAATAACATGGAGATCGTTAAAATTATGTAATGTTTTCACCTTCCTTCTCCTCAAGAAGAGATGACAGTGTCCGTATGTGTAGTTTTGGCCATAAGCCTGATGCACTCGCCGCAAATATGCAAATATTAAAGTTTCCTTCACCAACGCGTTTTATTGATTTGCAGAAAGGATAAATTTTTCACAAGCTTCTTAAAAATGCCTCGAAAGCCACGTTTTCATCCTATCATTTGCGCACCCAAATTTGACTTTTCCATTTTGATCTGGCCATATTATCTGTTGATTCCTGCTATAAATATAGGTACACTGTCGTAGTCCTATTTTTCTCTCAGCAGAGTACTGTTGCTGTTTCATACATATAATTTCACATCAAGATTGTACACTCTTTTAAATCACAGAAGATCATGAAGTACATTCAATTCAACATCTTATTTGTTTTGGCTTTGATCACTCTACCATCTACATTGGCTAAACTTCGGGTCGGGTTTTATAGAAGATCATGTCCTGAAGCTGAATCAATTGTTCAGCAAGCTGTTCAGAAGCGGTTTGCAGCAGATAAATCAGTAACAGCCGCCTTGCTACGCATGCATTTCCATGATTGTTTTGTTAGAGTAAGTATATGTTAATATGTAATGTGTGTATAGTTGTATATGTTTTATTCATTTCAGTTCTTTAGAAGTCTAGCTTATCACAAGTTTGATACTTTCAATACATAGGAATAGCCGCATTACCAAATCCTTTTTCTTAGGTCTAGTTCGTTATCGTTTTTTGTTTTCCGTTTTCTTTTGTTGAAAACTAAAAACCAAAATCAGGAAACCAGAAAAGTGGTTTCACGTTTTAGTTGTCAGTTTTCAAAATTATCATGTTCCCAATAAATTTGACAAATGTTTTATTCATTATAAAACACATATCATATGACTTTGAAAATCAAAAAATCAAAAAACAGAAAACTACAGTGATACCGAACGAGCCCTTAATTATTTAAATAATAGCTCCATTTACATGTAGTTGTGATGCTAGCTCACCTCAGTAATTAAAGATATGACATTCTTTTTGTTAAAAAACTTATAAATCACTTGTTATAATTATAACTACCTAGCAAGCTCACATCTGACACTTTTTGCATGATTAATTTAAGGTTTTTTTTTTTCCAAACTACTTTTAATTTTCAAGTTTTTTACAAGAAACTAACTTATAAAAAAATTGTTGTCCTAAATTATCTTACTTTATAATTTTGTTGTTGACAACTATCTTATGCCGGTTTCCGGCGTTGTCCTTTGTTTTTTTAGTTCAAAATTTGGGAAAAATAAATTACCCTTGTGGGAATTGAGGAGGGCAATTGTTTCAATTGTAGTTTAAGTAGAAGAGGAATTTAATGGTGGATTGGTAGTATAAAGTATCATATAGATAAGAGAGAGAGAGTGGAGAGTGCACACCAAAAAATGGGGAAATTAGGGTAGGGTAAATTAAAAAAAGGGGTTGAAGAGGTCAAGTGATATAACGCGACATTAAAAAATCGGAAAAAACAAAAGTCCACACAGAAACCGGCATAAGGTAGCTGTTAACAACAAAATGGTAAAAGTAAGATAATTTGGAACAACAATTCTTTTATAAGGTAGTTTCTCGCAAAAACATGAAAGTTAAAAATAGTTTGGGACAAAAAATCGATAATTTAACTACCTAGCTCATATATATGTTATCCGATTTATATGATATGTTACCTTATCTTATCTTATCTAAACTTATCTATTTTTATTTAAATTTATTTATCTTTATCTCAAGTTATCTATTCTTATCTTATCTCAAAGGAAGTATATGGTAAGCTAAAATGTTTTCTGGCAATTCATCTGGAACAAAGGGGACAGTTGTGAATAAAGAGGTGATACATATTGGTCATATAATGCTGTTTCTGTTTTTTTTCTAGATTTTAGCTATTTACTTTTTAAGTATTGAACTTATAAAATTCTGGCCACCTTTTTAATTTTTTATATTTGTTATATAAAGCATAGGCTATATTTACGTGATATTGTTGTTAGATTTATTTGATTTATATTTTCATGATATAAAATTTTCATGGTGCATAATAACAAACGATTGAAGATATAAGTGGGCAATGGCTTATATTGAAAATTTATAAAATGGAATTGACTAGAACTTCAAAAAACAAAATGAGTAACTATTTTGAAAAGCACTAAACGGGATATTAGGACACCCTTTTCTTAAGTAGAGTTATCGTATTAAAATTTTAGGGCCCCTATGTTAATTATAAAGTTGGGTCCTATATATAAAACTATCATGCATAAATTGTTAAAATGTGATTAATATATATCATAAAATAAGCATTATTATCAATATTGTCGAAAAAAAGTTTAGTTTTGAATGATATGACTATAATTTGAGCCTTTTGGTCCCTCTAAAAGACCGGCCGAGCCTTGTAATAATGTTGGTCACTTTACACGCTCTAATAGACGCCCTATAAATGTATATCTCAATAACCATGCATGAAAATAATTCCACAGCCACACAATACTCCTACTCTCATCGTATACTCATAAGTGATAATCAGAATGTGGCGAGTATAGGACAAAGTAAACAATGGTCCTGTTTGGCAAATATAGTTTAGAGTTTGGCAGTTAGAGTTTAGAGTTTTATCTTTTTGTTTAACAGATTTGACCGCTGATTTGACAATTTTTTTTTTATAAGTGTGTTTGGTAACAATTAACTAATTGATAAAAATTTATTGTTATTTGTTTGTGTGAATTGACATTTATAGACATTTTAACACATGTGTGGTATTATTATTAAAGGAAAAAAAAAATCATTGAATATATTTTTACCTAATTGTCTAAAGAAAAAGCTCCTATTAGTATTTAGTAGCATTTTCATTTTGAGAGTTTTTATTCCAAAACGCTCTCTGAAACTCTTTTTTACCAAACATCCCCAATAACTTGTTATGTAAAATGTTCAAATAATGTATTACTTACAAGTCTACACATGACTCACATGTACATTTTGGTCCACAGGGTTGTGATGCATCTATACTAATAGACTCCACCGATGACAACCAAGCCGAAAAAGCGGCAGGCCCAAATTTGACTGTTCGAGAATACAGCCTAATAGACCAAATCAAGTCCATGCTAGAAGCTGCATGTCCTCAAACTGTCTCATGCGCTGACATCGTAACGCTCGCAACGCGAGACGCAGTGTCTCTAGCCGGGGGACCAAAATACAACGTTCTTACTGGCCGACATGATGGGCTCGTTTCGTCGGCAAGTGAAGTGAACCTACCTGGTCCCGCATCCACCGTGTCCGAGGCTCGTCAAGCATTTAGTGCTCGAGGTTTGACCATAAATGATATGGTGGTCCTCTTAGGTGGTCATACGCTTGGCGTATCACATTGTAGTTTCTTTAAGGACAGGTTATCTAATTTTCAAGGTACCGGGGTTCCAGACTCTACTATGGACCAAGAATTAGTAACTAACCTTAAGGGTATGTGCGGGTCTAACCCGAATATTATATGGATCCGACTACATTCCTAGACCAGAACACGTCTTTTGTTCTTGATAGTTAGTATTATAACCAAATTATGAAGAATAGGGGTGTTTTACAAATTGACTAAGAACTTGCATTGGACAAAACAACTTCCAGATTGGTTTCAAGTTTGGCATCTAATAATGCGTTGTTTGGACAGAAATTTGCCAAGGCAATGGTCAAGCTTGGAAATATTCAAGTGCTTGAGGGAAGTGCTGGGGAGATTAGGAACAATTGTAGGACTTTTAATTAATGGATAGAATAAAAGGGTTTATTTTTTCATTTAATTAATTCATTTAAATCTTTTAATTTCATCATCTTTAGAAATCAATTTGGCTTGATTCATTATGTATGAAGCATGTCAAAGGACGTGAATATCATTGTTTGAGAGAATTCGGAATCCTTTCTACATAGTTATAGTTCTTTTGGAGGGATTTTTGTGTGCAAATGTTATATTTAATATTAGCAATTTAGTCATTTAATTTGCTTGCTAAAATTTTGGAAAATGACAGGGTAACACTAAAGGTTGGTAATGCTAATGACAGAAAGAGATACCATAAAAATTCTGGTTTGCTAAATAACGCCTTATAATTTCCTACTAACGCTCTAAATATGTATACAATAATGTATTTTTATACTTTTCATTTTATTTCACTTCCCCCCTTCACTTCCCCTTTCCCTTCTTCTTCCACACCACTACCATTTCACACCTCCATCATCACCACACCACGATCTTCCATAATGCTCGCAAGAAATTTCCCCCCCTTGAGAATCAAACAAATGAGCATGAAAACAAATATTGACAAATCAAAATTTAACGGAGTAATTATGAGTGGTTCATAATAACAACGAGTGATCCATTCACAAAGAGTTTTATAATTCTTTCGATAATGGTGACCACCACCATTGACAATATTTGTTTCTTCCCATCACCACCATATTCGCACCCCCATCACCACCCCCCTTCACGCCCCATCATCACCCTAACCATCCACCACCACCCGTACCACCATCTTCTCGCCCCATATAGTGTTTTTTTTTAAAAAAAAAAATAGGGAGGCGTCTGCCATGGACGCCCCACCATCGGCGTAGGCGTCCATGGCAGGCACTCCACCACAGGAAGAAGCGCCTGCCATGGACGCCTACACTAGTGGTGGGGCTTCCATTTTAGGCGCCTGTGGTGTTTTTTAAAGAAAAAAATACAAAAGCGCCTGCCAAGGACGCCTCACCACCGGTGTAGGCGTCCATAGTAGGCGCCTCTTCCTGTGGTGGATCGTCCATCATGGACGCCTATGCCAGCGGTTGGGCATCCATGGTAGACGCTTCTTTTTTTTAGGAATTTGAGGAGAGGGGAGGGTGAAATCAGGAGAGAGAAAAGGAGGGTGCAAATGGAAATCTCCTCTTCAGGTGGTGCTGGCGGCAGCAGCGGAGGTCTTGTAGTACTGCTTTAATGGTGGGATGATTGGACACCCACACAACATATGAAACATGATGTTAAGGGGATTTGTCAATTGTCGATGCTGGAGGTGTACAAAGAGTCGAAGACACAGACTGAATGTTACCACGAGATCTGTACACAAGGACCAAGGAAGAGAGAAGGAATTGAAGTATACAAATACAATATAATAAAACTGTATTTAGGGCGTTAGTAGGAAATAATAGGACGCTATTTAGCAAAATCCATTTTTGCAAAATTTTTGGTTGCAAGTTCGCTATCCAGTATGAATCAAATATCATACTCTCTCTATGTCCTATCGAGGGACTCTTAAGGTCACCAAAATCTTTTCCTGAAGGTTTTTTTGTTGTATTGTATTGGATAAAGTGACTATCGGTTTTCAACGACAATGTTCTGAAGATGATGATTTGGAAAAAAAAATTCTATCAAACATGATCGTTGCAAAGCGATAGTCACTTTTTCAATAGAACTAACTGTTTCTATCTTAAGTGAACACTTGTATTGGCGAACCATGATTATGGAGGTTCAAGGAGTGGTGTCTAGGTGTGTTGGTTGTCAATGAGCCAAGAGTACCTTTCATATACACTACTACATATATGAACTATTACGACCACTAAAAACAATTACAATAGAGACAAAAACCGGCAACGATAATGTATTTGCAAAATTTTTTATATTAAACATTGCCTTTCCAAATTGGTAGTCAGTTTGGTGTTCATAAAACTATTTCTATCTTGATCGAACACTTTTATTGGCCAAGCACGATTATGGAGGCGTAAGGAATGATGTCCAGGTGTGCTAGTTGCTAACAAGCCAAGAAAACCTTTCATACACTATTATATAAATGAGCTATTACAACCCCTAAAATCGTTACGATGGGCCAAAAACTGACAACGACAATGTGTGTGGAAAATTATTTCTATCAAACATTGTCATTGCAAATCGATAATCATTTTGGTGTTCATAAAATTGTTTCTATGTTGAGAGAACACCTTTATTGGCGAAGTGTCATTATGGAGGTGTAAGGAATGATGTCGAGGTGTACTAGTTGTCAACGAGCCAAGAGTACCTTTCATACACTATTACATAAATGAGCTATTGTAATAATGGTCCAACAATTGTTGTTGTTATTGCCATTGCATTAGACCTTAAGCAACAGTGTTTGAGGCCTATTGCAATGGCTAAAACCATCAATTATACGACATATTGCAATCCCTTTATAGCTATTGCAATGCCATCTGTTAGCTATTGCAACACGCATATTACTTGTACCGTGTCCCATTTTGGCATTTACTACAATGCCTCCATATATATAGCTATTGCAATGCCTCTATTACTAATATCATGCCGCATTTCAACACCTATTGCGACACCTATGTAGCTAACGCGACTGCAATACCATAATAGTCTACGAGTAGTAGTAAATTAATATATATTAAAATAATATATTCATAATTTATAATTCATTTGGACATTGTATATCCAAATGAAAATTATGCATACAATATTCATGCACCCATGGGCAACTTTACAAAAACACATTATTAAAACTATTAACTAATAAACTAAAAGAAATTCATGGTTTTTCAATTCTCTGCAAGAGAACTTCTAAACACAAAATGGTCGCTTGTATGTTGTTTGTATGGATAAGAGCTCAACGAAAACCAAAAGCTATCAAATATTTCAATATGAACGTCATCAATTGCTTAGCTCATGTAATGCGAAATCGAACCTTCAACCATGGTTTGCCTCGACTGACTCAGAGCACCAAATCCTGCACCACCATTGTTTATGTAAGTAACAACTCTCATCCTTTGTTCCTTCACGTTGGGAAAATGTTAGTCCAATGTTTATGGTTCTGGTTTGGCACCATCTCCCCCCGCTCACGTGGGAGTTATTGTCACAGTTGTTGATGTTGTGGCTACTACAAGCGTTAAAACCTCATATCATGTTTTCAATCAATACACAAAGATCGCCATGATGCCCCATTTAAGTCGGGAGTTAGTTTGATGCATTGAATCTCGTCAAACGAAGTTTTTCACACGCCCGTCGGGTCAGGTCAGGCAGGTTCGGCCAACCCGGCGGGATAGCTCGTCTTTCGCAGGCTCTTAAGGCAAGGCGTCCGATCAGGCCGATTGTTGGTTAATAAATCTAAAAATCCTTCTGAAACTAATGTTTAGTTGCTAATGGTTGAAATAATTTTGGCAAAAATAAAATCTGTAACTACGCCACTACTACATTAAAGCGCAAAGGCAACACATAAAAACCGTTGCGATGGGCCCAAAAGTCGTTGCGGCAGACCTATTGCAACAGTTTTGAACCATCGCATTTGGTGGCGTTGCAATAGACCTAGTGCCACGACTATTGGGAACTATTGTAACGGCTAGATGAATTGCTGCTTTACACCAATCATTTAGGTAACGACGGTATGGATAATTGGTTTCTTGAGGTTTACAAAACATTCTCAAATATTATATATATATATATATATATATATATATATATATTATAATATATATATATATATATATACATATAAGTTTTAAATCCTTCCGAGACGCTCAAAATAGTTTCCATATTTGTGTGTATTGAAATTTCTCATACTAATCAATTTATAAGAATATATACAATCATGACTAAATTCTTGTTAATATAAACAAAAATGTACAAAATAAAACCAAACTAAATAATATCTTAATGTACCACAAAATATTAGCATATACATGCCTAACTAAATACTGTCTCTAAGCACCATATTACAATATATAGCTAGCTAAAATCTGGTCACCAATAGTGTATAAAGCGAGACAGTTTTGTTTAATCTTCTTCGTTGGCTCATTATTTACCTAATAGTTCAAACATTGTAATGGTTTCAACCAAATTGGATATATGCCACACAATTATATATATAAGGTCGTTTCGAGCATGTCGAGACTTGCCTGATTTGCACAAGTGAAAATTGGCAACGCCTGCAAAAGTTCAATATCCCCGGTGAAATGATGAAAAAATGCAAACGGAAAACTATTACTATATGAGTAAATTCATTTTTTATAGATATAAAAATCTGGAATATGAAAAGGCGTATTATTTACACATGTAAAACAGTTGGGATAATCAATCGCTCCAAAGGAGTTTGCTTTAAGAAATAAAGGCAACAAGCAACTATTTTGCATTACAAGAAAACCTGATACTTTTTGGATTATGGTTTCCTAAAACAAGAAATAAAAACAAACAATGGGTCTTGAAAAAACAATAACAGACTCAAAGTAGATCACCTTCAAGGAGCAGCACATGATTGCATCAGACTGACGCCACAATCTTTAGGACAACATCGCTACCCTTACTAGCAGACTTGAGTAGCTCCACTCCGAAGAAGCATCTGTCTAGAAAGAGAACCTTGCTAAGTTACATAGCAAATTTCAACTTGACCTTGAAAAAAAAATCAGTCTCCATGAAATTAAAGTTTGCTACATTATGCTTTAATGACTTTTTTTGTAGACAACATTAACATTTTGCCACTCATTACCCTTCACTAGATTATCCATTACATAGGCAGCTAAATTTCATTTCGTACTCCCTCTCCCTCAAAGATTGTCCAAATTTCCATCTTTGTTTGTCCTTGAAACATATCTCTCTACCTTTTTCCTACCTCAAATAAAAATGGAAAACCATACCTAGCCAGTACCCACTGAATACAACTCTAGAAAAAAGTAAGAGGACGGGGCAGGGGCAAAAAATAGAAACTGAAGGAGTATCAACATGACTGTCTCACATAAACAAATCCTTGTACAACACAAAAAGGGAAAGAAATGTCATTACAACCCCTTCAGTAAAAACCCCAGCTTCAGAAAGAGGTACGGCATAAGTAACTTGATCCCTAGCAACGATAAGAAGTTGGTTCGAACAAGAGCTAATATAAACGCTAATTTGTCTATAACACAACATCTAATGCTGGTATATAAATTTTGAGACTACATATTGCACATTAAAAATACCAGCTATCTTATACATACTATGATAAACCAGCCAAGATATTTTTTGATATGGAGGCAAGCAAAAGATTCATTCTGTTACTCTTTGCGCAAGTTCCCACCCTAAAACTATTGGCACTCCAATCAATGTCAATTAGAAATTTCCTCTAGTGTGTGACTGTTTGATGAGTGATATTTGTATCACTCAAATACCTAATTCTCCTCATTTTTAGAGTATTTTTTCCTCTTCAATTATCATTTTCTAGCTTATTTTGCGTAGTTTATAATAATTTTGTTAGCTTTATCTTATTTGTGAATATTATTTTTTTTGGCTATTTATATAGAGTTTGGTAATGATTACTCTTTGTGTTTGATGTTGTAGGATCGACTTTAAAAGTCTTCATACCACACACCAAGCATAGGGTGGAACAATTTTGCCAAAATAAGAGCTCTTAGAAGAATTTGTGTCCAAGGGTGATTTGTGGCCAAACAATATTTTTCAGTTATTCAAGTTGGATATGAAATTTTAGCTCGATATATTTTCAACGAGTGGTCACAATCCCAATTTCGAAGAAAAATGAAAGATATATGGCTCTTTGAAGTCAGGCGAGTCTGTTGGCCCGTTCGAGCTGTGACCAGCCCACCGGAGCGATTACCCTGCCCGCCTGGGCTGTTGAAAAGCGAAGCTTCTGCCTCGTAGAGCCTGCACCATCCGGGCCTTGACCTAGCCCGCCCGGGGTGCCTTGGTCAGCCCATCGGGGCCCTGTGCCTGCTCGCCTGGGCTGTTGTTGCCGCGTGTTTTTTTTATCAGCCCATTTTTGCTTTAGAATGTTGTAATTGGGGGAGTTACAATACCCCCCTTGGTCCATTTTAAGACGGAGAGTTTTATTCTATTCACCACTCTTAGGTTTAGAATATTTTTAGGATTTTAGGGAGGATTAGCCTCCATAGCTTACTTTAGCGGAAAAGTGAGAAAACTCAAAGAAAGATTGAAGATTTGGAAATTCAAGGGTGACAACTTGTATTTGAAGATTCGACAATTTATCAATGAGTATTTCTTACTCTTTCTCTCTCTTCTTATATTGCTTTATTTTAATTGTTAGCATTGTTTAATTTTCATGTTTAATAGTTAATATAGATTAAAGTTTTTCATCTTTTCCTAGTTTCTTCTTGTTTGTTCACTAGATTTTGTTTTGTTTTTGCTTTAAAGTCTTGATTTTTGGTTTTTTGCTATTTTTGGATTGGTGATCTATTACTAGTTTTTCGATGTTTAGCATGTTTGGTAGTATAATGGGTAGTGAGTAGTTTATTAACTAGGATTGGGACTAACCCAATCATTGTTTTCATCATATTTCATGAGTAGAGTTTATTAGGTTGGTATTTTTGAGATTTATGCAATTTCAATCATTAATGTTGATTGGCAACTTAGTTGTTGTGAGCTCCATCACCTTTTGATCCTTTTATTGTCCATTTAATGGTTTACTTTTATGTGCTTGACCTTTATGATTGATTGATTAAAAGATATGCATCACTTGTTGATTGTTATTAACTTCAGTTTGATTTCAATTCCTAACTTGGCCTAGTTAGGTGATAACCCCTCGAAATATAGGTTTTGTTGCCATAATCAGAACTCTAAACTCCCTAAAACGATTTTAGATGTGTTTAGGTTTATTTATTCCGTTTGCATATCCCCAATGCATGCCAACCCCCTTATTTCTTCTTGGTTGTTGGATGTGAACTTATTATTGTGGTGCTTTCCCATTCCTACTGCTTTTCCTATTTTGATTTCAATAGTTTATACCCTTAGTTAAACCAAAACTTGAAGATTTCTTCGGTCTAGTTTATTGTTAATTAACACATATTGGTGCTCCTTAGTCGATGTGGAAGAATGACCCTTGCTTGTCACTTTACTTAGTTTAGTGGTCTAGTGAGGTTTTGGTTGACTTTAGGAGACTAGTGACGACCTAGTTTTCCACATTGTCAAAATGGTGCCGTTGCTCGGGACATCGGCTTACATTGATTTGTGTTGATTAGATGAGTCTACGGTATTTGTGAATAATCTTTATTTTTCTTCTATTTGATTTTTCTTACTAAAAAAAGTGCCAAGTATCTCTTTTCCTCAATATGAAAATGGGTCGTTTTGGGTTTACTTTGAGAGACTTAAGGGCCTTATAAAGTACTACGGTTATGGTCTTTGGGAGGTTTGCGAGATTAATTATTGGGTTTTAAATGAGCATATTAGGGAAGTGGTTGAAAATATGTTTAATGGTGAATTTGAAGCTATATCTTTAGATGAAACTTAGGATTTCTATTTTTTGTTAGCTAGGGATACTTATGATTTCGATTGTGCAAATTGTCATGACTCCTGAAATGTTGGCATGAATTCCTTTGATAAACCAAATGTTTCCAACTAGTGAGCCTATTATGCATGATATGAACCCCCCCTCCCTCATATGGTTGTAATAATGAGGTGCATTCTAATGTTGAAGATACTCATGCTATTTCTCAATGTTCATTGAATTTGTGAATGGATCCTAATTATGTGCCTCATGTTCCCGGTAGTGATTTTCAAATGATTAATCGTGAACCTCCAACCCAATTTCATTCTCAAAATGCTCCCTAACCTATTGATGATCTCCTTTTACAATGGGAAATTAATTTGAAATTGTTGAGGGAAAAATGGGGATGCAATGATGACATCTTTAAGTTTGATTATGTTGATTCGAGGGATGTTGAAAATGGAAATCAATTGGGAAAGAGTAGCCTAGATCTTGATGATGGTTTTTGGAGTAGTGATGATAAAGGGTATGCTTTTGAGGAGAAAAGATACATTATTGAGGATATTGTTGAAAGTGATGATGTTTATGAGTGCATACATTCTCTTTTTGAGTCTAACTATGTCTTCCTCTAATGGTTTGGACCTTACTCTCTCTCCTTGTGCTTTAGAGTGCCCACCCTTTCCTACCCCTTCTTGCTTGAGTGAAGATCTTGGTCAATTTGAGAGTCAGATGCCTCATTTGGTGGTTGGTGATGCTTTTGAGGCTTTAGAGGATGACAAAGATGTTTGTAAGGAGCCATTGGTTGAAAAAGTTTTTGATTTGAAGACTTGTGATATAGGAGAAGTCATTTGTGAAACCTTAGTTTCTATTCCTTCGCCTTATATCTCATTTTCAAGAAACCTTGACTTACATCCTTCATTTCCCATTCTCTTCCCCTACTCACCCAAATTACCTCTATTAATAGATGAGTCTTCTTCCTCCTTTGCCCTTCAAGTGCCTCATTTGATAAATTTTGAGGAAAAGATTGAGATTGCTAAGCAAAAAGAGTTTGTTGAGGAGAGTTTGTCGATTTTTCCTTCGTTTTTGTATGCTTTCGATTCTTCTTCTTCCTACTTTCTTGATTCCCCTTTTGTTCCTTGTTTTAGGCATCCCCCTCCCCGATTTTTGCATAGAATTGCACCACACCTTGTGCATGTTCACTCTTTACTTGTTGCATATTGTATCTTGTTTGAAATGTGTGCCAATGCATTTGACAAACTCTTGCAATCTTTGTCGGGATATTTACTAGAAAGGTCATGCTTAGGACCTTAAACAAGCCTTTGTCGAGAAGTAACCCGTGATTTATTGTTTTCATTTTTCTTTCTTTCAATTCACTTAATCTTGTTTTTGATGCTTGATTTTGATTTAGGTTTAAAATTGGAATAAGACCCATTCTCAATAGCACGTGGAAAGCAAATCATGGTTTTGAGGAAATTGATTAGAAATGGAGAAAATGGGTCAAATGCGGGTATTTACACCCACCTACTATCCGATAACATTATTCCTTTTCACTTTCTCTAATGTTTAATGATTGCGGAACATGTGCTTGTTGGTTTGGATGTCCCCCCCCCCCTTTGGTCGTCTTGTTCAAGCATTGAGGACAATGCTTCATTCTAGCTTGGGGGAGTAGCTATTCGCTAGCTTGGGGGAAGTGTACATACTTTATTATTTATTTTTCTCTTTCTTAAAAAAAATAATTCAAAATCTAAAAATATTTTCCTTTCTTTTTCCTTCAAGATTTGAGCTTCTCTTTAAAAAAAAAAAAGAAAAAACAATGCTGGCAAAATCCAAACAAAAAAAAAATGAGGAATATAAAAATTACAAAGCACTTTGTGTCCAAGGGAAGATTCTTGATGCCAGTTTATGTGGATTCCTTTGTTTTGGTCATTTGGGTAGATGAGTATAGGTATTCCCGTCAGATGCTTATATGTAATTTGGTGCGATTAGGGATTGATTAATCTTTGTTGCTTGTTTTCTACTTGAAAAAGTATTCTATAGTTGTAAATGTTGTCAAACTTTGTGTTAAAAAGAGTTGAATTATTTCTCTCTTATGGAAGTTGTAGTGACCCTAGTTGAACCTTGAAATCTTTTTTGGTGCACAAGTTTTTACCTCCGAATAAGCTATGCTAAGAGTTAAATTCGATTGTAAAAAAAAGTGTTTTATTATCTTCAGTCCAATAAGTGGAGACAATGAGTCCACAAGGTATAGTACGCCAATTAAAGTCCATGAAAACAAAACAAAAAAAAAAACTAAATTGAAAGAAAATTCAACAAGTGGTAACATCCACATACCCTTAAGAAAGTTGGTTAGTCGAAATGATTGAGTGGGAGCTCGAAAATTTAATAAGTAGACTTTCTTTAGTAATGATGAATCTCATTATGACTTAAACATTAATACTCTAGACCTATTTCTCAATCGTTCTAATCCTACAATCATGGTTCGCTCTTAGCAAAAGTACAGTTTGGGGGAGTTTATGTGCCCTTTAGATGATGACGCTCGATCTTGGGACCTTTTTCATCCATTTGAGAATGATTTGTGACTCCTGAATGCCTTAATAGACTCTAATTGATGCTTGAATATTTTGATAGTGTTAAGTTTGCACCTTATTAGATTAACCTATCCCGTATCTTCCCAAGTCATCGATACATATAGATGATGGTTATGCTTTGAAAGTTTGCTTGAATTATCCATTTTTTTGTGAACCATGGGATGAAAAGATGACTTTGGGTATATTATCTATATTTTTGCTTGACTAGAATTGTAGGTTCAGACTCTTGGGAAACCCTCACGAGAGCAAACTCGTCCACTAGAGCGATCTAGGGGTTTAAAGGGCTTGTTGCACATGCTAAGTGCAACCGTGATTCCTACGACAATGAGTTAGGATTTCTAGTTTTTTTAGGGTTGTTCTTTATTATATTATTTCATTCGCTCGAGGACGGGCAAAGGTAAATCTTGGGGAATTTTGATGAGTGATATTTGTATCACACAAATACCTAATTCTCCTCATGTTTAGAGGAACTTTTCCTCTTCGGTTATCATTTTCTAGCTTTTTTTGCATAATTTATAATAATTTAGTTAGTTGTATCTTATTATATATTTTGGATAATTATATAGGTTTTGGTAATGTTTATTTAAGTTTGATGTTGTAGGATCAACTTTAAAGCTCTCCATACCACACACCAAGCATAGGGTGGAGCAATTTTGCCAAAATAAGAGCTTTTGGAAGGATTTATGCCTAAGGGTCATATTAAAACGATCATAACTTTCATCACAAAAAATATTTTCAGTGATTCAAGTTGGAGATGAAACTTTACCTCGATAACTTTTCCAACAAGTGGTCACATTCCCAATTCCGATGTAACATGAAAGAGATATGACTCTTTAAAATCAGGCACGTCTGCTGGCCTGCCCGAGCTGTGACCGGCCCGCCCGGGCTCCTCAGCCCACTCGAGCGATTACCCTGTCCGTCCGGGATGTTGAGGAGCGGAGCTTCTGCCTCGTAGACCCTGCACCGTCCGGGCCTTGACCCAGCCTGCTCGGCTGCTGTTGCCGCGTGTTTTTTTGTCGGCCCGTTTTTGCGTTAGAAAGTTGTAATTGGGGCAGTATAAATACCCCCCTTAGTCCATTTTAAAATGGAAGGTTTTATTTTATTCACCACTCTTTAGTTTAGAATATTTTTACGGTTTTAGGGAGGATTAGCCTCCACAACTTAGTTTAAGGAAAGTGAGAAAACTCAAAGAAAGATTAAAGATTTGGAAATTCAAGGGTGGCAACTTGTATTTGAAGATTAAACAATTTATCAATGAGCATTTCTTACTATTTCTATCTCTTATTTTATTGCTTTATTTTAACAAAACGTTTTTTGTGCAACACGCCACACGGAAAAGAAACCTGCGATGTGGCGGCGGCGTGACAGACAGACACTAGGGCAGCGCGTGACATCATCTCAAAAAAAAAAAAAGAGAATGCAGCGTCTGTTTTTTTTCCCCATCTTCTTCTTCACGCTTCCTTCATCTTATTGCTTTCTCTCTCAAAACCCTAAACCTCGATACGAATTTCTGCCATTATCAATGTCAAAACCAGCAATAAATTCAAAATCAATCTTAACATCTGATAATTTAACAGAATATGATGAATCATCGGATGATTTAAACCAGATTTTCTTCGAATTTCATGAATCTCAAGAATCAATACAATCCATGGAAATCGAAGACATCAAAGACTCATTGCAACTTTTGGTTCTGGAAAATCATGAAAATCATCAACATGAAGATGATATTATCAACAAATTCTTACAAACACGTATCATAATTTTTTTTGAAACTTCGTCTTCTTTCATGTAGTTGTCTTCTTTGATGAAGATGATATTAGGACTGAATTGAAAGCTTTATCGTAATTCAAGCTTTCAACCATGAAAATATGGCAACAAAAATGGCAAATATGGAATTCATTTATCACGTAAAGAGAGAAAAAAGAGGAGAGAGAAAGTGTCTGATAATGGAAGAGTGAAAGTAAAAAGGAAAAGACAATAAAAGTAACCCCTCCATATATCTAAGGTAACTCCTAAAAACTAACTCATAGTAATCCCTTATATTTACAAAAAGTAACCTTACTTTCAGTAAAAGTAACCCCTGAACATTATAAAGAGTAACCCCTGAACATTACTGAAAGTAACCTTACTTTCAGTAAAAGTAACCCTTGTATAAGTGTAAATTAAGGCTCTGTATAAACTCCAAAGTTATTGTATGCTTTTAAAAATAATTAGAGTAAACATTTTTGTATGTTTATTGTATGTTTTTAAAAATAATTAGACCAAACATTTTTGTTTTTTATGATATTAGTTGAAATCGTACAACGACAACCTCTACCAATTGATAATGCTGACCTATCAGCATAACAAGTTATAAGCATTGAGATTGAAGAGGCACACAAAGATAATGCAATTGAAGAAGAGTTTCGAGGTAGTTTACTTGGATTTACAGGAGACACATGGGAAGAAATTTATGAAGCATACAAGAAACATGCAAATGCAGTGGGATTTGGAGTACGAAAGTCATCAACAAGATACACACAAGGTCAAATTAAAAAGGTAAGAGGAAAAGAATTTGTGTGTTCAAAACAAGGATTTCAATGCAAAACAAAGCCTAAAAACGCAGGTAATTTGATTTTGGACCACCACCAGTGAAAATTTTGATTTTAGGCATGCTTATTGAGCTAAAAGTAATTAAGAGAAGAGCAATCTAAAAAGAAATTTGAAGAAGAAACATGCAAATGAAGCAAAAACGAAGAAAATTAGAGCAAAAAAAAAAAATGAAGCATTTTAGGAGAGAGAAAAATGGAGGTAATTTGGGTAAACTTCACGCAAGTGGTAAAGAAGAAACAAAAATGAAGCTCATCAAAATAAGATGCCAAAGAAGGAATTCATTGGGCTTATTATATTAAACAACAAAATGCAACTTAAGAAACCACTAAGTCTAACCCCTAGAAAACATTAACAACCCATTTGCTAGTCGTTAATAAATTGCGGTAATGAAAATGAATTTTAATTGTAATTATATTAGGGAAGCACCCTTAAAATCTGCATGGGAGGTATTTTTTCTTCAATAGGTGTATAAAAAATTACCCTCTATATTATAGCAAAGTAACTGCTATATTATTATAAAATAATCCTTAACATTGTATTCAGACAATGATTAGAAAATAACCCCTTTAATTATCAGTAACCTCCAAATATCTATACTAATATATTAAAAGGCGTGCGTAAACCAGGAACGGTGCCACGTGGCGCTCTCCCTAGGGAGTTTTTAGTTCATGTAATCCATGTACAATGAAAAAAATTAGAAATTGCATAGTATAGGTTTTGATACCGTGACCTCAAGTTCATGTACTAAAGTTTTAACCACTAGACCAAATTGTATTTGGTGATATCATATTAAAGTACAATATTAATAAATGAAAATTTTCTTACCCGGGGCATAGCCCGGGCCTAATAACTAGTTATTAAACAAAAACTAGCACCTAAATTATACAAATATAATGCTTTTTGAATTACAATAAGTAACACCTAAGAAGTAGCATCTACAACTTGTCATAGTATCATTATCACCTAAAATGTAATACTTTAATTATTATTATTTATGATATTATAGTAATAGTATCATCTTTCAAAAATTAAAGTAGCATCTAGAACTTGTCATGACTCATCAGCTAGGCTACACACGACGGCCAATGTTAGTCTTTAAGATTAAAAGGCTTCAAAATTGTTCAAAAGAAAATAGTTGGCTAAACAAAACTAATCATTCCTAACAAATATCGTGTTTCAAAATCATGTTCATAAATTCAGCTCATAACCATAAAAAGTGACCCCTTATCATTATAAAAAACAACTCCTAGTTTAGAAAACAAACTCACAGTTTCAATAAAAGTAAACCCTTACCATCACAAAAAGTAGCCCATTGTTTCAGAATAAGTAACCCATAAGTATTACAAAAAAGTAATCCCTAGTTTTAGTAAAAGTAACCCATTATCATTACAAAAGTAACCCCGTATCACTACAAAAAGTAACCCCATAGTATTCACAAAAAAAACCCTACATTCATTAAAATCGTCCACTATTACAAAAAACTAACCCCTAACTAAAAATAATTACACATGTTTAGAGTACTTAGCATCAACCTTCAGAAGATCAAGCACCATGAGTCGTAGGATGTAATTGCAAATTTGCAACTATATTCCTAACTTGTTGTATACAATCCGACAACCCTGGATAACTATTCAGAGAAAAGGATCGTCCTGAATGATTCAAACGATTGATATTTTGTTTACAAAGATGTGCAAACGACTTCGCGTTTCTCTTCAGCAACAACAAATCCTTTTCATCATCCTAAAATAATAAAAATTAAAAATAAAACAGTTTAGTCCAAAAAAAAAATCATTGTGCAAACACTTATCTCTTGCCACAATTTTTATAGCAAAAGTATAATCACATTATATTACTCGCACCTAATTAGATACACATTTGATTCTGATAAAAATCTCATCTCTGTACTAACTACCCTTCTAAACAGTATTATTACATGCATAACTTACTCCATCATCTCCTTCCACGACCCACGACATTGTATAAAATTCACTAATAAGTGATAATTATGCATATATTAATTCACACTAGCTTACATACAAAAACAAAGTCACGTTTCAAAAGTATTAATTCACATTATGTGGCTACTTGATATTGATCTGAGATTATTTTAGACATTGTGCAAGAAGTTACTTTAAACAAGAGGTTACTTTACACTTATGCAGTGGTTACTATTGTTATGTGTTGGGAGTTTATATTTTCTGCAAGTGCTCACATTGTGTTATGTGCTCACATTGTGTTATATACGGGGGGGTTATTTTTACACTTATGACTGGGTTACTTTACACTTAGGAAGGGGTTACTTTACACTTAGGCAGGGGTTACTTTACACTTAGGCAGGGGTTATTATTGTTATCTGCTAGGAGTTACTTTATATATATTTTATGCGAGGGGTTACATTTACACTTATGATGAGATTACTTTACAGTTACGTAGGGGTTACATTAGATTTTTGATGGGGTTACTTTATATTTTTTTTTTTTTGACGGGTTTACTTTATATTAAACGATGGCTTACTTTCGAGTTTATATAAAGGATTACTTTATACTTATTTTGCGGGACTCGTAGTAGTAAGCCATCATGTAACCCAAATAACCCCTTTGAGACCAAAAAGCAACTCTTGAACAATATTTTTTCAAAAAACAATCAAAAGTAACCCAAAATCAAAAGTAATCTATCATAAACTTACATTTCTTGCCATTGCTTTAATGTCTTGATTAGAAAAAACTCCATCAGGCAAATCAAAAGTTTCACAGCGCCGACGACCATGAATGGCATTATCATCCACTTGACCATCCATATTCTTGATCCCGTTCTCGTCATTTTCCCCATCTTCATTCTCATGCTCATGCTCATGCTCATCCTCACCCTTATCCCCATCCCCATCCTCATGCTGATGCTCATGCTCACCCTCTCCGTCATCTTCGAGAACTTCAATCCTTGTGTCAAGGTTTATAGGATAACCATTTTCCAACAACCCAATACCATATATACCCGCTTCGAGGGTAATTCTCTCCTTCAGTTTCTTAGTAGTCCAGTGTTGAATCAAAGGTAAAGATTTAGGAGAAGGAAGACCTTGAAATTTCAATCTTTGTACATAACAAATCTGAAGCAACAGTACACAACCACCAATATATGTCTTGCTGTCTTCATACTTCTGCATACGTGTTGCTAAGTCATCCAACACATATGAACACCAATCATACTCCTTAATTCTACCAACATCAATTAATGCACGCACGATTTTAAAATGTGCCTGAGTGTTTAATGAAGGTGCTAGCAATGTAACAATTGCAAACATTACAAAACACCGCTTAAAATCATCATTTTCACTAAGAAAATCATCATCCATTTCCATTAGCATCCTCATTGATGCTGGAGTAACAATCCCAGATGAATGAGCATAGTTTTCAACCCAAAAATTCTTCAATTTTGTATCATCATCTCTTTTAGATATTGGAATTTTAAATTTCCCCATTGGAATTCCAAAGACATCAGCAACATCGGCAGGTTTCAACTGAACTCGATGATTATCTATCATCAAAACCTTATCCTTCGGACAGAAATTACGGCACAACACACGTATCATATCCCTAGGAAATTCCTCTAGCTTCAGTTCAAACAAACTACCAAAACCAATACTGCATGCGGCCTCCTTTTGTTTAGTCGAAAGTTTCTTAAAAAGATTAATAAGCGCTACCGGCCGACATCTCACAATAGTCTCCTTTTTCCTAAAATCAATAAAATTTTTAGTTCGAATAACTAAGAAGAACAACAACACTTCCTAAACATACATATCAGAAACACAAAACTAACACCTATATTAGCATTTGAAAATAAATAACACTTACATTCAATAGAGTAACCACCAAAATTCAATAAAATTAGAAAGGCATTTCTATAAATTGCATTCATTTTTACAATTCTTGTCAACCAAGCAGCCATGTTCTGCTCTGCTTACATGGACTGTATAACAAGGGACTAATTTTTTTTTTTGAAGGGAATAACAAGGGATTGAATAATCTTCTCGTTAGTTGGATCTGCTCAATACCTAGGTGCATCTTCATTTAGCTGGCTCTGTCGGAAAGGAGTGGTGAGAAAATGGTGGCTCTTGAAGGCCAAGAGTTGGAATTACTTCAGTACTCTAATCCAGTAATAGAAGTGTAGATTTTTCTAGTAGTATGATTTACGAAGATTTTTCTAGTAGTGGTGAAAAAATGGTGGCTCATGCATTGGTTACTTTACAGTTATACAGAAGTTACTTTATATTAATTGATGGCTTACTTTAGAGTTTATACAAGGGATTACTTTATACTTATGTAGGGGACTCATAGTAGTAAGCCAACTTCCCAAGCCAAAGGGTATACAGAAACCTAAATGTAAAGAGATATTATTAGGACCGTTATGATGTGCTTCACTTTAAAACCCTCTTCAAAAATACTCTAACAACACAAAAAATCATAACTCTCATAAATCACTAAAGTAACTACAGCATGTAAGAATAGTAACCCCTTTAACATAAAAGTAATTTATAATAAACAATAGTGAACATGGAAAAAATACATACCCAGCTGGCTTCGAAGGAGTACATTTAGAAACCCGACATCTTTTATGAGGATTGTACTCCTCTTCAGCTTCCTCCTCAAGGATCGTAGGAACATCTTTTCCAACAAACTCATCTTCTGTATTACCTTCACGATTAGTCTTCTTTTTCCTAAAATCAATAAACATTTTAGTTAGAATAACTAACAAAAATAATAACACTTCCTAAACATACATATCAGAAAAACAAAACTAACACTTATATTAGCATTTGAAAATAAATAACAATCTACATTCAATGAAGTAACCACCAAAATTTAATAAAGTATTTCCTAAAATCAATAAACATTTTAGTTTGAATAACTAACAAAAACAATAACACTTCCTAAACATACATATCAGAAAAACAAAACTAACACTTATATTAGCATTTGAAAATAAATAACAATCTACATTCAATGAAGTAACCACCAAAATTTAATAAAGTAGAAAGGCATTGCATTCATTTGTAATATAGTCAGTTTTTATTTGCAATCTTCAAAGTCTTAACAGCATAAAAGACTATAAACCCCTCTTCAAGGAGACTCTAACAACACAAAAAAACCATAACTCTCATAAATCAGTAAAGTAACTACAACATGTAAGGCTTGATTTATTACACTTAGGAAGGGGTTACTTTACACTTAGGAAGGGGTTACTTTGCACTTATGCAAGGGTTATTATTGTTATTTGCTAGGAGTTACTTTATATATTTGATGCAAGGGGTTACATTTACACTTATGATGGGGTAACTTTATATAAATCAAAGGCTTAGTTTCGAATTTGTACAAGGGCTTACTTTAGTTTTGATGGGGTTACTTTACATTTTATATAAAAGGTTACCTATTTCATATCTTGTGCTAGGGGTTACATTTAGATTTATAATGTGGTTACTTGATATCTATCTAGAGATTACTTTAGGCTTTGTGTAAGGACTCACTTTACACTCATGCATTGGTTACTTTACAGTTATACAGGAGTTACAAACTTATCATGAGATATTAGTTCTTTTCTTTTGAATAGCTAAGCTATGTAGGAATCATATTGCATTTGTGCGACTGAGCTTACAACATCACAAATCAAGCAAATTAGATAAACGGATACATCAGCCAATTAGTCATGCACATATATATTTTCTCTTTTCTATGTTCTAAATTCATAATTTGCAATTTCTACATTGAGCATGACATATTAGATGAAATTTGAAGTATTGCAAATCAGACTATAGCTTAAACTTTGAACCAATAAGTCTACAAAAAATCAATTCTTATTCTCATCATTAATCAATTCCCCAACTGCTACATGCTCAATGATAGGTTCTTCCTCCGGTTTTACGACAACAAATAATTCAAAAACTTCTTAACCTATTTAATGATAAAACACATTGATTTGTGGATGCTAAGTAGTTAGTTGGTAAATCTTCAGGGTGGTATTCAAAACTAGGTTCCAAATCATATCTACATCATTTCCCTTTGTACCTTTATATACACCAAAAAGAACACCGGATATCTTCAAATCAGAGTAAATATACTAAGAAAGTTATACATTAAAATACAACTACATCATGAGTGTATACAAATAAGCATGGTATTTTGAACTAAAGAAGTAGCACGACTGCAAATAACTTTTGGTGTATAACATATACTGATCATTTGATAGTCTATTTAGCTTGTAGTTAATAGCTATTGTACTTTCTTTGCTTTTCTAGAGCAAGCCTACAACTGGGAAGATATCTACTGCACTTCTCAATTGAAGAAGTAATCATATTAGATGCTTTCAGTTACTTTCCACTTTATCAAATCCCAAGAAGAACCGAAGCTTATAAAGTAATCAATCGAAAAGGAAAGCACTTCGAGAAAACCTGATTATTATGCCACTAAATTTTGCTTCCAATGAGCTCAGTTCAAGTAGAATGATGTTTGTGACACAAAATCAATTTGTATGCAATTTATTGGCTAAAATAGGCACAACAAGAAAATTATATAAGCAGGACAAAGTCACAGAATTATAAACAATTAGATTGTCTACTATGAGCTAAAGCCTAAAGCTAACCCATACTCGACGAACCACTGTATACCTAATAGACAAGCTATAAGGATTAATGACTGTCTGAGGAATTAATTTTCTTCTAATTTCTTGAATATGCAGAATACTTTCTATGCACAAATTTGCAAACCCAAAAAACCAATTTCAAAGGGTGTTGAATCATAATACACCTATAATCAAAGTCATATGAGAGACCCCTTGCCCTTTGCTCCGTGCTTTAACTACTAAATCACCATTTGGTCCCTAGTACAAGCTCTATAAAGAATGCCTTTCCTCGCAGGTACTTTACAAGCTCTTGCTAGTAAAGTAGAAAGGCATTGCATTCATTTGTGATATAGTCAGTTTTTATTTGCAATCTTCAAAGTCTTAACAGCGTAAAAGACTTTAAACCCCTCTTCAAAGAGACTCTAACAACACAAAAAAACCATAACTCTCATAAATAAGTAAAGTAACTACAACATGTAAGGCTTGATTTATTACACTTAGGAAGGGGTTACTTTACACTTAGGAAGGGGTTACTTTACACTTATGTAGGGGTTACACTATAGTTTTGATGGGGTTACTTTATATTTTATGTAAAAGGTTACCTATTTCATATCTTGTGCTAGGGGTTACATTTAGATTTATAATGTGGTTACTTGATATCTATCTAGAGATTACTTTAGGCTTTGTGTAAGGACTCACTTTACAGCCATGCATTGGTTACTTAACAGTTATACAGGAGTTACTTTATATTAATTGATGGCTTACTTTAGAGTTTATACAAGGGATTACTTTATACTTATGTAGGGGACTCATAGTAGTAAGCCAACTTCCCAAGCCAAAGGGTATACAGAAACCTAAATCTAAAGAGATATTATTAGGACCGTTATGATGTGCTTCACTTTAAAACCCTCTTCAAGAAGACTCTAACAGCACACAAAAATCATAACTCTCATAAATCAGTAAAGTAACTACAACATGTAAAAATAGTAACCCCTTTAACAGAAAAGTAATTTTTAATAAACAATAGTGCACATGGAAAAAAAACATACCCAGCTGGCTTCGAAGGAGTACTTTTAGAAACCCGACATCTTTTATGAGGATTGTACTCCTCTTCAGCTTCCTCCTCAAGAATTATAGGAACATCTTTCCCAACAAACTCATCTTCTGTATTACCTTCACGATTAATCTTCTTTTTCCTAAAATCAATAGACATTTTAGTTAGAATAACTAACAAAAACAATAACACTTCCTAAACATACATATCAGAAAAAACAAAACTAACACTTATATTAGCATTTCAAAATAAATAACAATCTACATTCAATGAAGTAACCACCAAATTAATAAAGTAGAAAGGTATTGCATTCATTTGTGATAGAGGTCAGTTTTTATTTGCAATCTTTAAAGTCTTAACAGCGTAAAAGACTTTAAACCCCTCTTCAAGAAGACTCTAACAACACAAAAAAAACCATAACTCTCATAAATAAGTAAAGTAACTACAGCATGTAAGGCTTGATTTATTACACTTAGGAAGGGGTTACTTTACACTTATGTAGGGGTTACACTATAGTTTTGATGGGGTTACGTTACATTTTATATAAAAGGTTACCTATTTCATATCTTGTGCTAGGGGTTACATTTAGATTTATAATGTGGTTACTTGATATCTATCTAGAGATTACTTTAGGCTTTGTGTAAGGACTCACTTTACACTCATGCATTGGTTACTTTATAGTTATACAGGAGTTACTTTATATTAATTGATGGCTTAATTTAGAGTTTATACAAGGGATTACTTTATACTTATGTAGGGGACTCATAGTAGTAAGCCAACTTCCCAAGCCAAAGGGTATACAGAAACCTAATTCTAAAGAGATATTATTAGGACCGTTATGATGTGCTTCACTTTAAAACCCTCTTCAAGAAGACTCTAACAGCACACAAAAATCATAACTCTCATAAATCAGTAAAGTAACTACAACATGTACAAATGGTAACCCCTTTAACAGAAAAGTAATTTTTAATAAACAATAGTGCACATGGAAAAAACACATACCCAGCTGGCTTCGAAGGAGTACTTTTAGAAACCCGACATCTTTTATGAGGATTTTACTCCTCTTCAGCTTCCTCCTCAAGGATCATAGGAACATCTTTCTCAACAAACTCATCTTCTGTATTACCTTCACGATTAGTCTTTTTTTTCCTAAAATCAATAGACATTTTAGTTAGAATAACTAACAAAAACAATAACACTTCCTAAACATACATATCAGAAAAAACAAAACTAACACTTATATTAGCATTTCAAAATAAATAACAATCTACATTCAATGAAGTAACCACCAAATTTAATAAAGTAGAAAGGCATTGCATTCATTTGTGATAGAGGTCAGTTTTTATTTGCAATCTTTAAAGTCTTAACAGCGTAAAAGACTTTAAACCCCTCTTCAAGAAGACTCTAACAACACAAAAAAACCATAACTCTCATAAATAAGTAAAGTAACTACATCATGTAAGGCTTGATTTATTACACTTAGGAAGGGGTTACTTTACACTTAGGAAGGGGTTACTTTACTCTTATATAGGGGTTACACTATAGTTTTGATGGGGTTACTTTACATTTTATATAAAAGGTTACCTATTTCATATCTTGTGCTAGGGGTTACATTTAAATTTATAATGTGGTTACTTGATATCTATCTAGAGATTACTTTAGGCTTTGTGTAAGGACTCACTTTACACTCATGCATTGGTTACTTTATAGTTTTACAGGAGTTACTTTATATTAATTGATGGCTTACTTTAGAGTTTATACAAGGGATTACTTTATACTTATGTAGGGGACTCATAGTAGTAAGCCAACTTCTCAAGCCAAAGGGTATACAGAAACCTAAATTTAAAGAGATACTATTAGGACCGTTATGATGTGCTTCACTTTAAAACCCTCTTCAAGAAGACTCTAACAGCACACAAAAATCATACTCTCATAAATTAGTAAAGTAACTACAACATGTAAAAATAGTAACCCCTTTAACAGAAAACTAATTTGTAATAAACAATAGTGCACATGGAAAAAACACATACCCAGCTGGCTTCGAAGGAGTACTTTTAGAAACCCGACATCTTTTATGAGGATTATACTCCTCTTCAGCTTCCTCCTCAAGGATCGTAGGAACATCTTTCCCAACAAACTCATGTTCTGTATTACCTTCACGATTAGTCTTCTTTTTCCTAAAATCAATAAATATTTTAGTTAGAATAACTAACAAAAACAATAACACTTCCTAAACATACATATCAGAAAAAACAAAACTAACACTTATATTAGCATTTCAAAATAAATAACAATTAGAAAGGCATTGCATTCATTTGTGATATAGGTCAGTTTTTATTTGCAATCTTTAAAGTCTTAATAGCGTAAAAGGCTTTAAACCCCTCTTCAAGAAGACTCTAACAACACAAAAAAACCATAACTCTCATAAATAAGTAAAGTAACTACAACAACGTAAAAGACTTTAAACCCCTCTTCAAGAAGACTCTAATAACACAAAAAAATCATAACTCTCATAAATTAGTAAAGTAACTACAACATGTAAGAATAGTAACCCCTTTAACAGAAAAGTAATTTATAATAAAACATAGTGAACAGAAAAAAAAACACATACCCAGCTGGCTTCGAAGGAGTACTGTTACATGTCCTCAATGGACCTTATTTATCCCTTCCTGCAAGAGTATTATTCTTACTCCTAGTTGGACGCCTTATTACAAAATCAGCTATATAATCACCAACAGACTCATCTCCTGTATTACCTTCACGATTAGGAACATCTTTCCCAACAGACTCATCTCCTGTATTACCTTCATGGTTAGGAATATCTTTCCCAAGAGACTCATCTGAACAAATTAGATCAAATTAAACGCGTTTCAAAATCTATATACATAAAATTACTCGCTGTAAATTGTCAGAATATGCTGGAAACTAAATCATACCTAAAATAAACATAATAGAAAATCAAATTGAACGAACTCGAGAGAATTTCAAAATTCGAATATGGAAATTTCACATAATGCGATCGAAAATGCAGTTAGAATTGAAGAAATCAAAGAATTTCGCGGGAAAAATAAAAAATAAATAAATAAAAATGTAGGTTTAAAGTGAGGATATAAAATTTACTGGAGATAAGGTAGCAATGGAAGTAGATAAACACGCACGGTGTGAAATTCAGCAATTTTCCGCCATGGAAATTAAGATGATCAAGTTTATGAAAAATCAGAGGGGAAATTTTGGAGGTTTGAAAGAGAAGGAGAGAGAAAGGTTACAAGACTTCAAACCTAGGGTTACTAACAAATTAAACAAAGGTTACAAATAAATTACCCAAAACAAAAAAAATAACTATCATCAATTTAACTCAAAACCAAAAGAATCAACTAAAATTCAACTAAAACTGCAAGTCCACCAACAATCAACTATAAATTGAAACTCAAAAACTTAAAAAATAGAAAAAAAAAAGAAGAAAAAACAATCATAATCAACAAAATAACCATAATTCCGCAATGAAAACAATGAAAAAAAACAATTTAAAAACGCAAAATTACCTTTTGAACCACGACCACCATCACTAGGACCACAAACGCTGCGACCACCATCACTGCGACCACCATGACTTGGACGACGACGAGATGTAGTCTTTTCTCTAGCCATAATTCCGCAAATAATTCGAACAGCATAATAGTCAAGAACGAAAATGAAAACCAAACCCTTGATGATGATTGTTTAGAAATGGAGGTTACATACGAAATGCCAGAAAAAAGAAGAAGAAAACATAGAGAAATGAGCTCAACTGGAAGAGAACAAAAGGAGAGAGAGAAATGGGCTCAAATTTCTCATTTCTTGCGTTGGGCTCCTTCAAATTTCTCAAATGAAAACCAAACGGACTGGCTCTGTTATATCACTAAGCGAATTGGGCTTTTATATTAGTTGGCCACACCATTAGTTATAGGTGTGGCCAGCCACATATAAATGTTTGTGTTATTTTAATTGTTAGCATTGTTTAACTTTCATGTTTAATAGTTAATCTAGATTAAAGTTTGGAAAAATTGTTAAAAATAAGTCAACTTTTAGACCATCTGCTATAAATAAGTCATTCTTTTGATTATTTTTGAATGAGTCTAACTTCAATACCCATTTGTTTTAAACAAGTCAAGTGACCAGCAAATGGTTTGATGGGTAAATCGTTATTTCATAATTTTTTTTAAAAACATTCTTTTACTCTCTCTTCCGTGTTGAGATCCTCTAGAGTTTCAAAATAACTCTACAGGGTAGAGTTCGTTAAATATCAGTCGTTGATTAAGAAATCAAAGGCTTGTATTTTTTTTTCCTAAAAATCCCCCCTATTTTCCCCCGGAATATCCTGCCCATATCTTTTCCTTTTCCACTAATCATGAGCCCTTGATTTTATAATATATGGTGAGGATTCAACTCTATTTTGTAGAGTTTTCATAAAACTCTAGAGGATCCGGACCCCTCTGTTCCCCACCTCTATAAGACCACCACCACCACTACTAGCTAGTCTACTACCACCCCCTAAGTCCTCTACCACCGACAACCACCACAACCCCGCCCACAACTAACCAACACCCAGAACCACCACCAACACCAACAAACTCGATACCAACACAGACACCCTCAACCTCACCTTACGCCTGCGTGGCCTGTTAAAGGCACGCGTGAAATCAAGGTCGGCCCTCAATATTCGTTGTTTTATGTGTTGTTGCCACTAAAGCTGTCGGTTCATCGGAAATAAGCTGAGCTTCAAAAGTTGCACAGAAAAATTGTGGAATAGATACATGAAGAATAGAAGGGGCTGACAAGAAGAGCACTAAAACGAGGGGTGGTGAAATGGAAGAAACCGTAATTGATGGAAAAACTCGAATTGAAGTCCAATTAAGGAAATCCAACAATGCATGCATTAATAATATGCTTTAGGGGTAATAAACGTCACTTGGTGGAATCCTGAATTTTGGGGGGCCTCTATAAAGGTCCTTAATTTGGGACTCCATACCCCCTTAATGGCATGTACAAATTGGTTAATTAGTGCAAGTTATTGGTTTACTGTCATTGTGTGACCTTTTGGGTACAATTTTGTTAGCATCGTTAATGAAGTATTTATAATCTTAAACATATCGTAGTACTTTTTGTCAAAATTGAATTTTTGTCAAACAGAGATGAATCAGAGAGAGATTGCTGGTCTTGGCAGTGGTGGGAACCTGTGGGATTAACAGTAATATGGTGGTGGTGGTTGGGTGGCTTTGGGAGGTTGGTTGGTGTTAGGGAAGAGGAAGAAAGAGAGGTTGGGTGGTGATGGTGGGTAAGAAGGGGGGGGGGGAATGGAGGAGAACTTGTTTTTTCTGTTAAAATATCATTATTTTAACAATAATAAATCAATGAATGATAAAGTAACATGTGGATTTTTAACCTGTTAAAAAGGTTAAAATAAGTTATGACTTGTTAAAAACGGATAGCTATTAAAGTTTAGCTTATTTCAGGATAATCAAAATCTTGACTTAGTTTTAGCGGATGGGCCAAAGGTTGACTTATTTATGATAATTTTTCCTTAAAGTTTTTCATCTTTTTCTATTTTCTTCTTGTTTGTTCACTAGATTTTGTTTTGTTTTTGCTTGAAAGTCTTGATTTAGGTTTTTTTTTGGTATTTTTGGATTGGTGATCTATTGCTAATTTTTCCATGTTTAGGATGTTTGGTAGTATAATGGGTAGTGAGTAGTTCATTAACTAGGATTGGGAGTAACCCAATCATTGTTTCTATCATATTTCACGAGTAGAGTTTATTAGGTTGGTTATGTTTAAGATTTATGCAATTTCAATCATTGATGTTGATTGGCGACTTAGTTGATGTGAGCTTTATCACCTTTTGATCCTTTTGTTGTCCATTTAATGGTTACTTTTATGTAGTTGACCTTCATGATTGATTGATTAGTTGATATACATCACTTGATGGTTGTTATTAACTTGTGTTTGATTTCAATTTCTAACTTGGCGTAGTTACGTTATAAAACCTCAAAATATAGGTTTTGTTGCCGTAATTAGAACTCTAAAATCCCTAACAACGATTTTAGAGGTGTTTAGGTTTATTTATTCCGTTTGCATATCCCCAATGCATGTCAACCCCCTTATTTTCTCTTGGTTGTTGGATGTGAACTTATGATTGTGGTACTTTCCCATTCCTAGTGCTTTTCCTATTTTGATTTCAATAGTTTATACTCTTAGTTTAACCAAAACTTAGAGATTTCTTCTGTCCAGCTTATTGTTAAATTAACACATATTGGTACTCCTTAGTCCTTGTGGAAGAATGACCGTACCCTTGCTTGTCACTTTACTTAGTTTAGTGATCTAGTTAGGTTTTGTTTGAATTTAGGAGACTAGTGACGACCTAGTTTTCCTCATTGCCTATGTTCTGGAGAAAATAAATTGCCAACTATTCTTTCTACTTTTGATTACTTTTCGGTCCATTATTCTATACTAGTTATCTCCAAAACGATATCAGAAGCACACATCCAATCCAGTGCAAAACTATTAGCAACCATATGAACCTGATGAGTGATTTAGAAATGTGATGACCAATAATACGGATCCAATTAAATAAATTATTCTGATTATGACATCATACAACACCAATTTCATGAAAAATCAAATTGTTTCCTGAAATTATGAAGAAAGAAGCTGATACAAATTTGAAAATGAAAGCGAAAAAGAATTTAAAACAATTAATATTAATAAGAAAATAAAAGTGAGAATAAGTAAAGGAGATAGAGGAGGAGAGAGATTACAAGATAACCGTCGGCGTAATAATCTCAATTTTTCAAATTAACTCAAAATTAGCAGAATTTTGCCTGTTAATTGTAGAAAGATACAAGAGAAAGATAAAGAAAATAATTGATAAGGTACCGTGATGAAAATCATTCTCTAACAAAAGCTTTAATCTTGGTAAAGAAAAATAATTCTTCAGAACTGAAATTAAAAGTTGGTTCTGAAGTCAAAGTTACATGATTTGAGTCCTCCTAAAAGCATCATAAAGATCGGTGAAGTGGTTGATGCAACTGGCCGCCGTGTAAAGAGATAGAAAAGGGTGGTTGATGCCACTGACTGCCGTGGCAGAAAGCTTCAAATGACATATATGTAACCCTTAAAGTTAAATTTGAATCCCTTATTATTCAATTGAAAATTCCCCATACAAAAGCTTCAATTCAACCTCTACGAAAAGCTAAGGTGATGGGAGGCACGAAGAGAGGTAGAGAGCTCTATGGAAACTGATCGATAAGGGTTTGAAAGTTAGAGTTTGAAATTTAAAGATAGAATTGGAGGGAAACTAAAATAATTATATGCATGTAATTCATGAAATTTGAGATTCCGTTTCAATATATCAATAAGGTAATGGACATGTTGCAACGACGAAACCAGTACTGTAGCCATAGATCAATCTAGCTCAACTATCTTACTTAGTCATTGCCATAGCAAATCAGATTAATCCATATTGACATGAGTCATTGCATTATACACTTGTATTGCAACGACATAAATTAGATTGTTGCATTAGATTTTTTCAAGTAATTGCCTTTGTTAAAAAATGTAGTAGTGTATTGTCACGTGAAGGTTCATGTCAAAGCCGATTGTTGGAAATTAAAGAAGCAAAATGGGGAAAAGTCCAATGAGGACCAATCCGCAAATATTGGCAACGATGTATTTGCTGATGGTGTTGCACTTTAGGGTTACATGATTTAGGGTCGCGGTTTCTACGATCTCTTTATGATTGGTGCCCTTTGAGATCTCTTGGTGAAACGAGAAATCGTGTGGATTTTGCTATGAAGTCTATGATAGATTGCTTTTGAGTTTTTAATAAATCAGAAATCTTTTAGTGAAACAAGAAATCGTGTGGATGTTGCACCAAACTCTCTTTATGATTGTATTTTGTTCAAGTTATGCTATTTCTTATCTCAATTTGGTACTTTTGTGCTTTGTTAAGTACAATTACAATCCAGACATTATTGTTATCATTTAATTTTCTAGAATTACTTGAGTTTGTTGTTGAGTTGAATAAGTGTTTAAAAAGATTTGGTGAATTTGAATAAGCATACTTGGCGTGGTGACATTGTACTCTCAATCTAGGCCATGTGATAGTTTCGTATACGGAGTTTTGTGTTCGAAAATGCATCGGTACACAATTTTAGAAGATGTTCGTTTTCTGGATTGTCTAAAATGAGTAGTCTTTATGGAATTTTGTTTAAGGTAGTGGAGGTTTTATTGTTTTTTGGGTGATCATCACTTCTTGGATCAAGGTATTGAGTTATCTTGTTTGATCACTTTCAAGTCAAGGTGGAGATTTGTTAGTTTGATGCCTTGAATCTCTTCATATGGAGTTTTTCGCAGGCCCGCTCGGTCAAGTCGGGCAGGTTCGCTTGACCAGGCAGGTTCGCTCATCTTCAGCAACCTCTTGAGGCAAGACACTTGATCAAGCCGGGGCGGGTACACGCAATCGATCATCTTTCGCGATTCACGATCGGACGAACAATGCCCGATCGTGCTCGATACATCAACAAGGTTCAAGAAATTGATCGCCCGATCGGGTAAATGTAGCCCGACCTGATCGGGCGGCTAGGATTTTGATGCAGCTTGGTGATTTTCGAATTGAATTCTCTTTAGAGTTTTTTGCGGGGTTCCTTATGTTATAAAGCGACCGACTTGGTGTTCATTATACACACACACTTTTAGCCTCTAGTATTATAAGACTCCTTGTAATTATTCTCTATGTTTTGTTCCGTCATAGTGAAAAAGCTCTAATTCCCCCACCTGCGGACATAGGTCTATTTTGATCGAGCTACGTGAATCCTTGTGTTCTCTTGGTTATCTCTTTTCATTACTTTTCTCGTTCTTATTCATTGATTTGTTCCGCATTAATCAAACACTACAAGACCCTTTTCTAATAAATTGGTATCAAGAGCAAGGTTTTAGGTCTTAGGTGTTTATAAAATGAGTTTGATTAAATTATGTCAATGAAATTCGATATTGAGAAATTTGTTAGGCAAGTAAATTTTGGCCTTGGCAATTGAAGATGAAGTCATCTTGGTTCAAAGTGGCTATCACAAGGCTCTTGAAGGTGCGTCCAAAAAGCCTTCAGGTATGACGGAGGACAAGTGGGAATAGATCGATTTGAAGGCTCTCACAACAATTCATTTATGTCTCTATAAGGAAGTTTTGAGAGAGGTTACCAAGGAGACGAAAACTGCGGGTTTGTGGTTGAAGTTAGAGTCACTTTATATGACAAAGAGCGTGACCAACCATCTACTACTCAAATCTAGACATCATGATCTCAGTCTAGAAGAAGGTAAACCGCTTGAGTCTCATTTAGATGAATTCTTCTCTATTATCGTGGATTTAGAAAACTTCGATGTTGAGATCGACAATGAGGATATATTTAATAGGTTGTTGTGTTCTTTGCCGCCTTCGTATAAGCACTTTTGAGATACTCTATTGTATGGTAGATACGATTTGAGTTTCTAGGGTGTTAAGGAAGCCCGAAAATAAGTTGGTTAATAAATCTAATAATGCTTCTCAAACTAATGTTTTGGTTTCTAATGGTGGAAAGAATTTTGGCAAAAATAAAATCTGTAACTACTGTCACGTGAAGGGTCATGTCAAAGCCGATTGTTAGAAATTAAAGAAGAAGAATGAGGAAAAGTCCAATGAGGACCAATCCGCAAATATTGCCAACAATGTCTTTCATGATGGTGTTGCACTTAGCGTTACATGATTTAGGGTTGTGGTTTCTATGATCTCTTTATGATTGGTGGTCTTTGAGATCACTTGGTGAAACGAGAAACCGTGTGGATTTTACTATGGAGTCTATGATAGATTGCTTTCGAGTTTGTAATAAGTATGCATTAGATTTTAATCTACTCATGCTATTTCTTATCTCAATGTGGTACTTTTGTGTTTTATTAAGTACAATTGCAATTTAGACATTATTGTTGTCATTTAATTTTCTAGAATTGCTTGAGTTTGTTGTTGAGGTGAAGAAGTGTTTGAAGAGAGTTTGGTGAATTTAAATAAGCATGCTTGGCGTTCGTGACATTGTACTCTCAAACTAGACCATGTGATGGTTTCGTATACGGAGTTGTGTTCGTAGACGCATATGTACACAATTATAGAAGATATAGGTTTTTCGGATTGCCTAAACTGAGTAGGCTTATGCAATTTTGTTTAAGGTAGTGGAGGTTTTACAGTTTTTTGGATGACCATCTCTTCTTGGTTCAAGGTGGAGTTATTTTGTTTGATCGATTTTAAGTTAAGGTTGAGAATTGTTTGTTTGATGCCTTGAATCTCGTCAAACAGAGTTTTTCGCAGGCCCTCCTGGTCATGTCGGGCAGGTTCGCCCGAACGGATGGGGTCACTCGTCTTCAGCAGGCTCTTAAGGTAAGGCCCCCGATCAGGTTGGGTATCCTTCACGAATCACGATAGAGCGAACAGCGCCTGATCGTGCCTGAGACATCTGCCGATTTGATGAAATTGACCGCCCGATCGGGCAAATGTCGCTGGACCAGATCGGGCGGCTGGGATTTTGACGTGGCTTGGTGATTTCCGAATTGTATTCTCTTTTAGGGTTTTGTGCGCGGTTCCTTATGTAATAAAAGGACCTAATTGGTGTTCGTTATACACACACACATTTTTAACCTCTAGTATTCGAGGTTTCCTTGTAATTATTCTATTTGATTTTCTTCATCATAGTGAAGAAGCTCTTGATTTCCTCACATGTGGACGTAGGTGTATTTTGACAGAACCACGTAAATCCTTGTGTTCTCTTCTTTATTTTTTTATTGCTTTTTTTGTTCTTATTATTTCATTGATTTGTTCCACATTAATGAAATACTACAACACCATTTCATATCACCGATATTTAAGCCATACGAGATGCAAATAATTTGAAATTTTAACATTAGTCGTAATATACAAGATTTATATAATATAAGCCGTAAGATAGTCTAGATAATAATTGCATAAGTCTAAAAGGACAAAGACAATTTAGTTCAAACACGCTAAGTTTGTATGAAGTATGACACTTACTTAAGTCGATGATTGGTTGAAATACCTTCAACTGTGCGAGAGCAGTATACATTTATCCTAAGAAAATTATAGTATAAGTTACAGAAATTAAATAAATCAATGACACTTAAGCTTTTAATATAACCATACTCTCTAAAAGCCTTTCTATGATTTTGTATGCTGAGATGGTTAATCTGTTTAGCTATTGGTTACATTTAAACCAATCTTGCTAGTATTTTTTCTATTTGATATTCGTCCATCTATTGATAAAGTAGTTATTGCTGTCGTGAAATTGTTAATATTTTCTTATGACATGGGTTCTTTCCTTCCGTAGGTTTAAGAACCAATATGTAGTACTGAGTGCTTTACTTCCAGACTATCATCTTATCAATTCGTAGATGTTGGATTAGTGTCTACCATTAAAATGGTAGACATGGGCCAAATGCAGCTCAAAAAACATAAAACGCATGAAACTAATGTACATCAGCGGTTCTCCAATGAACATGTGAAACTAATGTACGTCAATTGTTTTCTAATGAACATCGATCTCGACGATTCTCCTTTGTTAACCTTTATATTTATGTATCTTAGTTTGTTTATTGCAGATGTTTATTTGTTCATCGTGTTTTCTTTGTCTGTTCATTAAGCTGAGTGGTTATTCATCAGATATTTTCTCTTAATTCATCTTTTTTTCTTGTTGTTCATTGCTGATTTAGATGTTCATTGAGTCTTATGTGTTGTTCTTTTGCTTAGTTTGTTCATTGAGGATGTTATTTTGTTCATTAAGAATGTTGTTTTGTTCATCACCATTTGGATGGTAGACTCGTGTTTACCATCTAATTTGCGATCATCTTATGGGTTTCTCCATGTTATTTTCCATTTTCCTTGGTGTGAGTGCCTATATCTTTCAACTAGCATGCTTCCTCGCCCCTTTATCTTGTTTCTCTTTCCCCTCTCTCTCTTTCTCTATATCGATCTATTATATTTTTTTGCTAACATTTTACTAACTTTTCTGCAGCCATATGGTTTTCTCCCTTTATACTAATCATAGAAGGTATTTTAGGCATCATAAATGATTTGGTTGGTCAAACTGTGAAGCTATTTTTGATTCAACATTAAAGATGGTGAATCCACTAATTAGGATTAAGGTTCTCATTCGCAATAAAGAGGAATACAAGCTAGGAAATAACCTACGTTGCACAAGTCAATAATATAACAAATAATATCCTAACATAACTACATGAGTACAATCTAATACACCCCACAACTAGCGCAGGAGGATGACATACGATCATGATGGATCTAAAACGAGTGAAAAGATGTCGTGACAGTCCTTTGGTGAATATGTCAGCATACTGATGCTTAGAAGGAACATGCAAAACACGAATATGACCAACTTGAATTTTTTCGCAAACAAAATGAATGTCAACTTCAACATATTTAGTTCGTTGATGTTGTACGGGGTTGCCAAAGAGATAGACAGTTGAAATATTATCATAGATAACCATAGTGGCAATGCGGATATGAAGATGAAGCTCAAGGAGGAGGTCCGGTATCGAACTTGTTTTGGCTATAACATTGGCAACACTACGATACTCGACCTCAACACTGGACTAAGAAACAATAGCTTGCCTTTTGGTACACCATTAGACAAGGTTATTGTAGGCGTGTTTTTATTTCACCTATACGGTCTGAGAGTGTATTTGACTACTCCATTCTTAAGGTTTTATTGAATACTTTTTATCTCGCCAACAAGTTTTTAAGGGAAGACTCATAAACCTAATTAGATATTGAAAATTAGTAGGGACTAATAAAGGACTTATCCAATATAGATTTCCACGTCTAGACTCCATAGATGATCAATAAACCATAAATTGTGTTCGGGGGTAAGGGTATGAACATGGTCATGAACCGTGTCGCCCATTGCTAGCCTCTACTTAATACCAAACATGTCTTTTTTTTTTTTTTGCATTATAATAATTATATAATTGTGTAGGCGTGGATTTTTACTTATCGCTTACCACTGGTTGAGCGCGTTTATTTGACTTCCTCATTGTTAATTTTTATTTGAAATTCGATTTGAAGTCGCCAACGAAAGGAATACTCATAAACCTAATTGGATATTAAAAATGTAGGGACATATTAGAGACTTATCCAATGTAGATTTACCTATATGTACTTCCTACATGGTCCGAAACCAGAAGTTGCATTCGGGGGTGAGGGTATAACACAATCAAGAACTATGTTAGTCATTACCGGCCTCTACTAAATATCGATTCATAACAGATTTTATGGCAAAGAATGATCAAATAATATTTAGTCTTAGCTGGTTTCGAAAACACATAAAATACTAATTTGTATTGACAAGTTATTAAGTAATAATATTACAAGGTACCTAGCAGGTTGTCCAAATTATCTGAATTAGTTAGAATAATTCTTTAGGTCTTGTTTAGCAACTATAACATGTATGTGATAAAAATCATGCATAGGACAAATAAACCATATGAATATTATATACAAAATAATAGTAAAAGGGATTATAATTAATAAACAATAATCACGATTATCAATTAATATCTACATTATATAAAAACTGTTAGTAACTTCAATGTAATAAACAAAATTGAATTATTCAACAATCCTCAGAAATTATTCCTATGTGGCTTAGTTCGAAGAGCTTAACGACCTTCAGGCGGAACAATCGTGGAACCAATAATGTAGTATGATCAGGAACTGGAAAAGGATTTGAAGTATGGAAAGTGTTTGAGTGTTTAGATGTTCGAAGTATATTTCAAAAGTATTTGGAAGTTTTTGTGCTCGCGAAATAATATTTGAAAAATCGTATGTGATTCAGGAAAACGTGCGCACGTATTTATATGCAACAAGAATTTGCGCTTTACGCTCCCCCTGCGCCAAGCACAGGCTGACGGGTGAGGCGAAGATCTACGTGTCAAGCGCACATTGGCACGCCTGATGTAGGCTGCCCAATCAAAGTTGTACACATGTATATGAGTATTTAAAAAGACAGGACTCTGTGAGAGTCAAAATTCCACGTGTCAGGGGCACAGTAGCGCGCTTAACACAGCTTGGCCAATGTGCTGGACGGACGTGGCACGCTAGGCGCAACCTCTACGTCCAGCTCATTGCCAGCCTTTTTTTATTAAGCGCGTTTTTAAAGATAATTTCCTATCCTTAAAATTCGGAGATTGGATGTTACGGAATAAAAATATGTTTTTTGTTTTGGGCAACTTGTCCGACAAGTAAGCTCCTTCTTCACAATGTTCTTCAATGGAGACTTGTGCAACGATGTCCGAATCTTGCTACCCAAACCTGAGCTCTGTTCCCAAACCCACAAAAGAAGGGTCCCACCTGGGAGATTCAGGTGGTGGTTCCTCCTCCGAATCTTAAGTCAGCTATCTGGAGTGTAAAGGAAAAGTAGAGAGAGAATTTATGTAGAGTATGGGCACACTCTTCCAAAAGTTACCTTTCTCCTGATTTTTAGGGCAATTTTAAGTGTTGGGGTCTTGAATGCTGGCATTTGAGGTCACAGTAAAAAAGGGGCACTTGATTGGTCAGAAAATCAGACATCTACACGGGGAAGGCAATAATTGGATGGTGAACACCAGCCAATCACATGCAGTCGTTTTTTTTGCGATTTGGGCCTTAATATTCTTTCAGACGAAAAGGTGGGCTTTAATTCTTTTCTTAGTAAAACTCAAAGTTGAAACCTCTTTTTTACTCCTTTGGAGGGGACACATGGATGCTCCTTATGGTTCCACATGTCTTCTGGAGAGTCGTTGATTTATTTAGGCTACAACATTTTCCCCTTTTATCTGAAGAAGTTACCATCAGCCCCTATATGGTTAATACCCTTATAACTGAAGAAGTTGCCTCATTTTTAAAAAGAGGCAAAGACACACCATTTCTTGGGGTTTTAACGGTTATCTTTAACCAACTTAGGAATCACCAGTCTTTCTTAACTAGTTTTGGAGGTTTTTCACCCCCTATATATATGTTCTTTTGTCCTTACTGAAATCTATTTACATATGGAGTGAATTTTTTTAGAGAGCGAGATAATGCATTTTTCCTAGTTTTCTAGACAAATACCGAGTTCGTCCAAGTTTCACTTTCTTCATCGAACGTCCAAGCGCTCGTCATGTATTCCTTCTTTCTTCTTTGCTCTGCATTCTTTTTTTTTTTCTTAAAAAATAATAATACAACATGGATTCCTCTTCTTCGTCAAATAATTCCAGTCGTCCAAGAGCTTGTCTTCACACTAGAATCGATAGCATATATTCTTCGGCATATTCTAGGGTTGGGCCTATTCTTGCAGGTTATGTATATTTTTATGGTTTTGGCCGACAAAGTCAGATGACCCAGTCTTTACCTGTGTAGAGTAATCTAGCACGTGTCAAGCAAACAACCCATCTCAGACGAAGAATAATTCTCCCTTCTTATAGCTATAAAATGGAGGAATCTATTGGACGAGTTCCAGAAGAGACGAGAGAAACTCATAGTGCTCAGCCCTTTACCGGGCCTTCTTCTCCTTTCCATATCAGAGAAGGAAACTTCAACGCACGCCCCAATCCCAGTCTGTCTGGTAGGGAGGTCGAGATGGAGGAGAACGTCGAAAGCGATCATGAGGGCGATTCCATCATTGCTGAGGAATCGGATGACCCCTCCTCTACTTCGTCTAAAATTAGAAGACGTCTAGGTCCTCTATCTAACCCGAGTTTTTTTGGCAACCGTAGGTGGTTATAAAAAATTGGCTCTAACCCCATTTTCTTATCTTCTGTCATGCCCATGTCAGGCTACTTCTTTGTCATTCCTTACAGGGAGGCTACTATTTTAAGTCCTCCCAAGAACCACTATGCCGTGTATAAGCTAGCACTGGATAAGGGTTGAGATTTCCCCCGCCATGATTTCATAGAGCAAATCCTAAGGTTTTACAGCATCGGCCATAATTAACTGGTGTCGAATGCCCGACAAAACATCCTTTATAGTCGTCTGCGAGTGGTGCGGCCTGGCCCTTTCTCTACCGGTCTTTACTCCGACGGCGCTTGGTTTAGTGTTTGTAACCGTACTGGATTTCTCACCTTGGGATAAGCCTTCGAAGATGCATGACTGTAAAGCTGATTTTATCTTCTTACGAGCCACTAATAAATACATGGTCGAGGATTACCTCGTCCGTAGCCGTACATCGACGAATATTGGTCGGAGGCCGTAATTTTTGGAGTTAGAAGACAAATATGACGAGGATAATGGGGAATATTTCAAATTGAAGGAATAGTCCCAGCCAAACCATACGACCTTTAGAGGACGAGCTAACTGGATTCCGTTTAAAAAGATGGTGTTTTATGATAATTTGGTCGTCACGGGCTTGCGATTGCCGAGGTAAGAGTTATACTTCAAAAACTCTCTAGTAAACCAAGCTAGCTAACACATATATCTCACTAACCCTTTGGTTATGTTTACAGAGGTGACTAGAGCATAATTATGAAAGTCTTGGATGGGCAACATCAGTATGTCTAAGTTCACCGACAATCTTTGTAAAGAGTATTCCAGGACTGGAGCCGAGAAAAGGGTTGATACTCTAGTAAAATTTATAAATTTTTTTTGTAGCTTAGACGTCGTCATGACCTCGGACAAGGGTTGTTCGTGGAAGAAAAATGCCTGGTTTTAGATGTTGGTCGTCCGTAATATATTGGATTATGGACGGAGATCCTCCATAGAAGAAGAAAGATATCCTTAGACAGCTTCCTTCGGCGAGTGGTCTTCGTCCAAGATCTGATACCAAAGTCGGGATGAGGGTCCTTCGCAAAAGAAGGAGTTGTTATGCAGGAATTTCCTGAGTTGTTTTCATCATTATGGAGGGGGTTAAAGTGAAACAGCTGATATGATTATTCACCCCATTACGCAAAATTTTAAGGGTGCATTAAGGTGGTTTGATGGTGGTAAATGAAGAGGTAACCTTGGGGTTGATTTAACATTACAAAACCATTAGTAAGATAAACTAGAATGCACTATAAGACTCTAGAACACACTAAATTCGACCCTCTATCTTAAGTGATGGACTTAAATTCCGTTATGTTGTCGGTCCAAAATATATAAAGTAGCATTAAACAATTCGCAATACTAAACGCGCATAAATAATTATAACTTATAACAAAAATAACTAAATAACACTACACAATTTAAATTAATGATCCCAACAAGACATAGCACAACTAAATAATTATACAAGTTAAAAGTAGTTTTAATTGTAAATTATTTTATTTTTATGAAAAAATATAATTGCTCGACATATATTTGAGTTCTCCTAAGTTTGGAAGTGAAATCTCTATGTTAGTGTCTTTTGTGGCTTATCTACTTAATACACCAAGGGATGGTTGGCCTACTATGGTTAGGGTAATCGATACGGAAAATTTCAAAGTTTTTATTTGTTGAGCCCTATTATAAGAATTGCTAGTTTTCAATCTGCCAATTTGTGTGAGCCCATTATGTTGATCCGACACTCAATTTGCAATAAAGTGTTAATTCTATGGCTCATGCCAGGTGAATAGTTCGAATCATAAAGATGGTCTTGGTTTATTTAACGATGACAAGATCAAGATTAATCTCCCCGCCCTCATCATTGATCATAGAATAAACTATTTCTCATCCTCTCACCATACCCTAGCCTATAGTTCAATCATCAACCTCCTGTTCCAGAAGCAAAAGATGCCTCTTAATGGGAAAGTAGTTCAAATTCAAGTGTTTACTAAGTAGATATTGGGGCAAAAGGTTTGGATGTTTCCTCACATATGTTTAGGTTCAAGGAGTTAGGAATACCGGCTGAGAAAGAAAAGCCGTAGGAGAAGAAGATAAAGATACAGGGAACCTAATCTGATCGTGCTCTGATTGAAAGGTTGGACAACCAGGAGAAGTCGAAGGTCACTAAGCTTGAGAGGAAGTTGTTCGCGACTAAGTTGTTGGTTCTAACCCTACTAGAGATTAAAGCTTCACTTTCTAGCTCTCAGGGTCCTACTGGTTCTTCAGATCCTCCTCTTCCTGTTGATCCCTGCAAACCTGTTGTTCTATGGAAAAGGATCAAGATGATGATGAGGAATATGAAGCTGGTGCTGGATCCTTACACTCCTCTTCCAAAAATGATGAGGATGATGTCTCTGATTAGAATATTATGAGTGATTACTTTTTCCAGCTGTTTCCCCTACCCCATTCTAATAACTATTTTTGCATTACCGTTTTCCCTCCCTTATTACAAAATATTTTTTTGTATGTAATTAATGTTGTTTGACTATGCTTGTTTGCATTTGAATAATTTGTGTTTGGTTATGAACTGTGAGTTGCATGCCTAACTTGATTTCGCAGCATGCTGATCTGAATAGTTGTTGATGCTACTATTTTTGAACTATTGGGGGATAACTTATATGCAATGATTTTTTTTGATTGTGTACTTCTAAATGATGCCAAAAGGGGGAAATTAGTTGAAGTTGATGAGCCTAAGCCTAGTATATAGATTTAGTCCGTACGAACATAGTTTTATTTTTTTTTTAAAAAAAAAAACTCATAAGAAACAGTTGAAATAGATAATTGTTTCTGTAACACCCCAAAATTTCTCTGAAATTTTCACGCGTTAATTATTATTATTTGAGTGTTAAATTATATTTTTACTAATATATTTTCGGAAAGTATAAATATATATATATACTTTACACCTACATTATTTTGATCAATATTGTTTTAATGTGTTTTATGTGTGGCATTGTTTGATAGACGTATAATACTTGTATCTGCGTTAGTTATATGAACTGGACAATGTAGTGCTCGTGTCTGTGCAAAGTGTAAAATGTGATAGTGTGGTAAGTACGTATTTGTATTACATTAATAATTATAATTTGTAATTATAAAAATATTTACTTATATATATTATTTTCAACGTTTTACTTGGTGCCTGATATGTACATTGTACTAGTGCTTTTGTACATTGTATTATTTGTTTTAGGAAGTCCAAATTTCTGATTTTTTTGGTGGTATATGAATGGTTGTTGGACAACCTTATTAAGCTCTTGTAACGTTAAGTTAACCAAGAGTCATCTCTTCATTTACCTTTCTTAATACACCTCTTAAAACACAAACTCTTCACCTTCATTTTCTGAAAATAAAATCATAAAAATACCTCCCTTGTCACCTTCATTTTACACGCCTAATACAAGAAAAAGGGAGAGGAAAAGTTTTGTTCTTCCTTCACATTTTATCACACAAAAACCAGTCCACACTTCTTGGTTTCAAGCTATTTTTGCACTGGTTTTCAAGTACATGTTGAGTTGGTTGTGATTGTGTTCGTAGGAGATGAAGGTGGTGATTACTCACAAGGAAATTAGACTTCGATCGAAGTGTTCTACTACTTACCTCTTCAAGAAAAAGGTAACTAGCGTTATTCTAGCTCGATAGGGAATAGATGACGAACTTAGGTTGTTAGAATTGCGTTACAGAACTTAGAATCATGCTAGGTGGAACTTAGATGATTGTATGATTGTAGTTTAACGTATTATCATGTTAAGTATGGTTGTTCTTGTGTTACTTTTCATGTAATGAACATGTTGTTATGATCATCTTGTTGGTTCTTGCTAGTTAGTTTGTCAAATTTCATGTTTTGTTTTTCAAATGATTTGGTGTAACTTGGTTTGTTTATTGGAGAATGGAGTATTTGATTGTTGAGTGATGTGTCTCATGTTAAGTGTATTGGTTGATGATGTTTGGTGTGGATTGAGTTGGTCATTGGATCACGTACGAGCCTAGCTCGAAGATTACGAGCACTCGCTGTCAGCAAGGAGCATTGGCTCCTGTCTGGAGCGCTTGCTTCTCACTAAAGCGCCAGCTCCACAAGGGAGCGCCAGCTCCCATCCGTCAGTTTCCCTGACGAGGTTTTTCTTTTGCGAATTGGTGCATGTCTTTTGTGTTTATGGTTGCTCCTTTTCATTATTAAGTATTTCCTAGTATTATAGGGATGTTATATAAGGTATGTATGCTAAATATGTTTGAGTAAGTTTGGGTTTGTTGAGTAAGTATATTAAGGGTATGTGCCCAATTTTGTTGGGTATCTTACGGTTGTTTGCCTTGAAGTGTGTTGAATGCTTGTGTTGTGGTTGTGTATTCTCACGATTGAACCTTATTGGTTAGCTGGATTTGATTTGCTTGTATACCATGTTGTGTATACCTATGAAAGTTGGTTTAGTCGGATTGTGTGTATACCTTGTCGTGTATACATTGTTTTTGAAGAGTTGGATTGAACATATGAACGGTATGGTTCTAGGAATTTGGGTTTGATGATCCTAAGGGCGGTATGGTCCTAGGAACCTGAGTTTGAGTATCCTAAGGGCGGTATGGTCCTAGGAACTTGGTGACTTAACCTTGGGCGGTATGGTCCATTGGTTCACTTACAGGTGGTATGATCCGTAGATTATAGCTATTCGAAAAGGGCAATATAGTTCCTCGAATATGCAACTTAAGCCTTGGGCGGCATGGTCCAATGAGTCTACTCACATACGGTATGGTCTGTTATGTTTGAGCTTGTTGACCGCATTTGTTGCATGGCTGATCGGGACTTGGTGTGATGTTGAATTTCCCTTATTGGTTACTTGTGATTATTTGTACCTCTTGGTGAGATTGGTAACTCGTTAATGTGTTCTTTGATGTTGCTTCTAATTACTTTTAAGTTCATTATCTGTTTCTATTTGAGCTGGGAGAACTGCTAGTTACTCCCCACTGATTGTGGAAGTTGTTGATTTATTATGCAGATGGTGATGCTGTTTAGGATCGTCACGGTTTGGACCGGGGTTGTGCGTTATAACCATGTGAGCAAGAAAGTGGTGCTAGTCATAGTGGACGAGCATTTTGAGGCAGGAATTAGGACTAGTTACTTAGTTGGTCTTAAGTAGCTATCCCTTTCGTGTTGTCACATGTTTCGAACTACGAATTTTAGTTGTCTTTTGGTTTGGATATTCTCTATTTTGAGGTTTCTTTTGGAAATCATATGATGTTTTGAGACTTGTTGGAGTGATGGTATGGGACCTCATTTTCTCTTTTTATATATATGACTTTGGAGATTGAATATTGTCTTTGAAGGATTTTACTTATTATAGATTCATATTCTACTCCTTAGAGTAGCATCTCCATCTTACTGGTATTTCCGCTGCCGCTATTTGCACTATTTCTTTTATTTTAGCCTCTACTATTCTTTGCATTGGACGGGATGTTACAGTTGGTATCAGAGTAAAACGTTCCACAAGCTCTCTTTGAGTTGCTATATATTTCCAGAGAATGAGTAGACTTGTACTAGGATTACTAGTGTCTTAGGTTTCAAGTCTAGCGCTTTTTAAGAGTTACTTGGGTAGGAAAGTAAACCTCGGGAATCAATTTCGTTTACCGTATTTATCGATTTAATGCTTTGTTATGTGAATTTAGTTGACTAAATTGAAAGCTTTTATTTTGTAGAATGCCTCCACGATAACAATTGCCTGCTAGAAAAGAAGCCGCTCGTCGTCGCCGTGTAAGCCTAGAAAATGCTTTCATATCCTTGGCTAACAGAGCTACTACTCCTGCTGAGGGGCAGTCTGCTTTCGACCGATTTGACCGTCATAGGGCTCCTACTTATGATGGTGCTGCTGACCTTGTGGCTTTGGAGAATTGGTTAAGGGAAATGGAGAAGCTCTTCACGGCAACAAACTACCCTGTTGCTGAAATGGTACCTATTAGGACGTACTACTTGAAGAGAGAGGCTGATAATTGGTGGAGTACGGTGAGGGCTGCATGTATGGCTACTGCAGGATATGGGTGGACTCAGTTCTCTGCCAACCTGAAGGAGAGGTTCACCCTGATGAGTTGCGCTGGCAAAAGCAGGACGAGTTTCTATCTCTAACTCAGGGGAATATGGATATTCAAAAGTACAACGACCGCTTCACCGAGTTGTCTAAGTTTGCTGGTACTTTCATTCCCACTGAAGCTGAGAGGGTTAAGAGATACATAAAGAAGATGGATCCTAGGGTAAGGACTCTTGTGTTGTGTTCGGGAGTTACTACTTTTCAAGCTGCTTATGAGATGACCCTGAGTGTCCATGCGCCAATAAAGGAAGAAGAAACTGCTAAGGTTGCGTCTGTGAGGAAGCCTGTCCCATCTTTTGCTCATGGTCCTGCTCAGAAGCCAGGGTTTGAACCGAATTTCCGCGGTGGATATCAAGGTTCCAATCTAGGCCGGGTTTTGATCCATCCAAGTGTCGGAGGTGTGAGAAGCCTAATCATCTGGGGAAGGATTGTGATGGATCTGCTATTGTTTGATTCTACTATAGGGAAGCGGATCACAAGAGTTATGAGTGTCCTAAGAATCCGAGGGCTACAGCTAAACCTCCTGCTACTCCTAGTCATTCTGCTCCGCCGAAGAATCGAGTTTACAACATGACTTATTCTGATGCCGATGTTCATCCCGACGTCATCTCTGGTACCTTTCTTGTTACTTCAGTCCCTGCTTTTGTGTTGTTTGATTAAGGTGCTTTCGTGTCATGTGTGTCTACATCTTTTGCCAAGAAAGCAAACCTGTATTCGAGTTCTCCTCTTCGAACTCTTATATCTTTGCCTTCTGATGAGAACTACCCTTGTTTTGCCGAGTATCGTGATGTGCCTATTTCCATGTTGGGTACCAATCTTTCGGTTGATCTCAAGGAATTCTCCATGATTGAGTTTGATGTTATCCTGGGTATGGATTGGTTGTTTAAGTATCGTGCCCAGACTCATTGCCGCGATCAAAAGGTGACTCTTCGTAGTCCGTGTGGCAACCGTATCTCCTATAGTGGAGTGGTGTTGAAGAAAGGAGTAAAGATCGTGTCTTCTCTAAAAATGCAAAAGCAAGTGTTCCTCTACATGGTTAAAGATCTGAATCAAGAGGTGAAGTTAGAGGACATCCCGGTTGTTCGTGAGTATTCGAACGTCTTCCCTGACGAGTTCCCGGGCATCCCTCCCGAAAGAGAGGTCGAGTTTAGCATTGACCTCGCTCCTAGTACTACCCCTCTATCTAAGGCCCCGTATAGAATGGCGCCTGCTGAATTGCAAGAATTGAAGACTCAGTTGCAAGAACTGATTGATAAGGGATTCATTAGGCCGAGTGTTTCACCGTCGGGTGCTCCTCTCCTGTTTGTCAGGAAGAAGGATGGAGTATGCGGCTTTGCATCGACTATCATGAATTGAACAAGGTGACTATCAAGAATAGGTATCCTTTGCCCCGCATTGAGGATCTGTTTGACCAGCTAAAGGGTGCTGGAGTGTTTTCTAAGATAGATTTGAGGTCAGGATATCATCAGATTCCAGTGAAGAAGGAGGATATTCCTAAGACCGCCTTCCGTACAAGATATGGGCATTATGAGTTCGTGGTTATGCCCTTTGGTCTTACAAATGCTTTGTTGTATTCATGGACCAGGTGAACCGCTCTTTCCATGAGTTCCATTGACGATATCTTGGTGTACTCTAAGAATGAAGAAGAGCTTGAGAAGCATCTGAGGTTGATCTTGGGTATTTTGAGGCAACATAAGTGGTTTGAGAAGTTCTCCAAGTGTGAATTTTGGCTTAAGGAAGTGTCGTTTCTAGGCCACGTCATCAACAAGGATGGTGTTATGGTAGACCCTCCCAAGATTAGAGCTGTTGGTGGATTGGGAGAGTCCTAGTAATATTTCTGAGATCCGAAGTTTCCTAGGTCTTGCTAGTTACTATCGGAGGTTTGTTAAGGATTTCTCAAAGATATCTCAGCCGTTGACCAAATTGATGAGAAAGGAGAGAAAATTTTTGTGGTCCGAAGAGTGTGAAAAGGCATTCCAAGAATTGAAGAAGTGCCTCACTACTGCTCCTGTTCTGAACTTGCCTACCGAAGGGGTTGGGTTTGAAGTTTATAGTGACGCATCAAAGCACGGTTTGGGTTGTGTCCTTACGCAACAAGGAAAGGTGGTGGCGTATGCCTCTAGACAATTGAAGGTGCATGAAAGGAACTACCCTACTCATGATCTAGAATTGGTTGCTGTGGCGTTTGCCCTTAAAATTTGGCGACACTATTTGTATGGAGTTTCATGTAGAGTTTTTACCAACCACAAGAGCCTTAATATATCTTCACACAGCGAGATTTGAATCTGAGGTAGAGAAGATGGTTGGAATTGATCAAGGATTACGATTTGCAACTCGATTACCATGAGGGTAAAGCTAATGTGGTTGCAGATGCCCTAAGTCGTAAGTTGAAGCATTCTCTTAATGCGGTTAGAACCCCGCCGAGGGACTTGTGTGATGAATTTTGGAAGCTTGAAATCGAGGTTGTACCTCAGGGTTCAGTAGAAACTTATTGTGCTATGAGTGTCGAGCCTGTCTTGTTCCAGGAATTACGAGAGAAGCAGAAGAGTGATCCTAAGTTGGAGAAAATCCGTGAAGCTAAGGTTCACGGTCGAGCTGAAAATTTTGAACTAGATTCTGAGGGAGGACTGAAATTTATGGGTCGTTGGTGTGTACCTAATGACCTAGAGCTTAAGAAGAAGATTCTCGAAGAAGCTCATTGCACTCCCTACTCTGTTCATCCTGGGGGTGATAAGCTTTACAAGGATCCCAAGGCTAATTTCTGGTGGCCTTGTATGAAGAGGTAAGTGGTCGAATTTGTGGCTAGGTGTCTGGTGTGTCATAAGGTCAAGATTGAGCATCAAACACCAGGTGGATTGCTACAACCATTACCTATTCCTGCATGGAAGTTTGATTCTATCTCGATGGACATTGTTATGGGTCTTCCGAGAGCTGCTGGTGGTAAGAATGCCGTATGGGTGATCGTAGACCGGTTGACTAAGGTGGCCCGGTTTATTCCGGTGAAGAATACTTGGTCTATTGAAGAGTTAGCGGAAGCTTAAGCTAATGAGATCATTCGATTGCATGGTGTTCCGAAGGATATAGTCTCTGATCGTGACCCTAGGTTTTTGTCTCAATTTTGGGTTGCTCTGCAAGAAGCTTTTGGTACTAAGTTTAAGCTGAGTACCGCTTTACATGCTGCTACAGATGGGCAAACTGAGAAACTATTTAGACTCTGGAGGGTATGCTCCGTGCTTGTGCTTTGGAATTTCAAGAGTCCTGGTTGAAGTCGTTGAATTTGGTCGAGTTTTCTTACAATAACAGTTACCATGCTAGCATTCAGATGGCTCCTTATGAAGCCTTGTATGGGCGAAAGTGTCGTAGTCCTACTTGTTGGAGCGACATAAGTGACTTTTTGGTGTTGGGACCAGATTTGATCCAAGATACCGTTGAGCAAGTAAAGGTTATTCAGGCTAGAATGAAGGCTGCTTAGGATAGGCAAAAGTCTTATGCAGATTTGCGTCAGAAGCTTATTTCTTAGGCCATTGGAGATAGGGTGCTGCTGAAAGTATCTCCGATGAAGGGTGTGGCGAGATTTGCTCAAAAAGGCAAGTTAAGCCGGAAGTATGTTGGTCCCTATGAGATTCTCGAGAGGATTGGGGAGGTAGCTTACAGATTGGCTATGCCACCCGAGTTATCGAGGGTGCACGATGTGTTCCATGTGTCGCGGTTGCGAAGATATCGTAGTGATCCGTCTCATGTCATTCCTATAGAGTCAGTCTCTATTGAGCCGAATATGATTTTCGATGAACGACATGTCCAGATCTTCAACCGTCAAAATCGTGCCCTGAGAAGAAAGGTGATACCCTTCGTTAAGGTACTTTGGAGAAGCCAAAAGTACGAGGAAGCCACTTAGGGAACGGAAGAGTCAATGAGGCTTAAGTATCCCGAGCTTTTTGTCCCTGGTATTTCCTTGTTATTTTAAGTTTCGAGGACGAAACTTCTTTTCAGGAGGGGAGATTGTAACACCCCAAAATTTCTCTGAAATTTTCGCGCGTTAATTTTTATTATTTGAGTGTTAAATTATATTTTACTAATATATTTTCGAAAAGTATAAATATATTTATATACTTTTACACCTACATTATTTTGATCAATAGTGTTTTAATGTGTTTATAATGTGTTTTATGTGTGGCATTGTTTGATAGACGTATAATACTTGTATCTGCGTTAGTTATATGAACCGGAAAATGTAGTGCTCGTGTCTGTGCAAAGTCTAAAATGTGATAGTGTGGTAAGTATGTATTTGTATTACGTTAATAATTATAATTTTTAATTATAAAAATATTTACTTATACATATTATTTTCAACGTTTTACTTGGTGCCCAAAATGTACATTGTACTAGTGCTTTTGTACATTGTATTATTTGTTTTAGGAAGTCCAAATTTCTGATTTTATTGGTGGTGTATGAACGGTTGTTGGACAGCCTTATTAAGCTCTTATAGCGTTAAGTTAACGAAGAGCCATCTTCATTTACCTTTCTTAACCTCTTAAAACACAAACTCTTCACCTTCATTTTCTGAAAATAAAATCATAAAAATACCTCCATTGTCACCTTCATTTTACACGCCTAATACAAGAAAAAGGGAGAGTAGGAAAAGTTTTGTTCTTCCTTCACATTTTCTCACACAAAAACCAGTCCACATTTCATGGTTTCAAGCTATTTTTGCACCGGTTTTCAAGCACGTGTTGAGTTCGTTGTGATTGTGTTCGTAAGAGACGAAGGTGGTGATTACTCACAAGGCAATTAGACTATGATCGAAGTGTTCTACTACTTACCTCTTCAAGAAAAAGGTAACTAGCGTTATTCTAGTTCGATAGGGAATAGATGATGAACTTAGGTTGTTAGAATTGCGTTAGAGAACTTAGTCTCATGCTAGGTGGAACTTAGATGATTGTATGATTGTAGTTTAACGTATTATCATGTTAAGTATGGTTGTTCTTATGTTACTTTTCATGTAGTGAACATGTTTTTATGATCATCTCGTTGGTTCTTGCTAGTTAGTTTGTCAAATTTCATGTTTTGTTGTTCAAATGATTTGGTGTAACTTGGTTTGTTTATTGGAGATTGGAGTATTTGATGGTTGAGTGATGTGTCTCATGTTAAGGGTGTTGGTTGATGATGTTTGGTGTGGATTGAGTTGGTCATTGGATCACGTACGAGCCTAGCTCGAAGATTACGAGCACTCGCTGCCAGCAAGGAGCGCCGGCTCCTGTCTAGAGCGCTCACTCCTCACTAGAGTGCCAGCTCCACAAGGGAGCGCCAGCTCCCATCCGTCAGTTTCCCTGACGAGTTTTTTCTTTTGCGAATCGGTGCGTCATGTCTTTTGTGTTTATGGTTGCTCCTTTTCATTAGTAAGTCTTTCCTAGTATTATTGGTATGTTATATAAGGTATGTATGCTAAATATGTTTGACTAAGTTTAGGTTGGTTGAGTAAGTATAAAGGAAAGTGAAATTTTATTAAAGAGTCTTTCTTTCCAATTCCTTCCATTTCCTTTCACTTAATTTGTTTTAATGAACCAAACATTGGAAAGTAATAAATTTCCTTCCACTTCCTTTCTTTTCCTTCCAAATTCCTTCTACCAAACAAACTGTTAAAAAAAATCCTAAGACTAATCTGTGCAAAATCATCTCATCATCTCATCATCATCATCAATCGCTCATCAAGAATCATCATCGTCATCAAAAATCATCAAGAATCATAATCATAAAGAATCATCAAGAATATCTAATCCCCGTAAAAAGAAAAAAAGAAGAATGATCATCATCAACGAACATAAGGCAACCTAAATCATCATCACCATTCATCATCACCATTAGACAGCATCACCATCTTCGATTCTTCATCAGCGGTGGTGATTTTTTTTGCCTTGTGGTGGTTTTTTCAGTGGATCTTGGTAGTGGTGTTTACGGTGGTTGATTTTCATGGAATAGTTGGTGGTGGAATTAGACATTGTGGTGGAATTGTTGGTGATTTTGCATTGAGTTAATAATGCTAATTGGTGGGCAAAATTGTCTTCAAAATTTTTGTTTTGCAGAACTCTAAACAAAACGTTGCATTTTGCAGCGTTTTTGTTTTGAGAGTTTTGACCCCAAAACTATTGCAAACCTCTTCTTACCAAACACCCATAATAGAGTTTTGACCGCTCAAAACTCTAAAATGGGTTCAAAACCTCTAAAAGATGATGAAAAAGCTTAGTACCAAACAGGGCCATAAGCAATTATATTTATTTACCATATTGATCAAAATTCGTACTTATTTTAAAAGGTGTTCTAATGTATCAATAATATAATTACACTAGTATAAAACAATATAATCTTGCTTATTTTCTCGACAGTCTAATAGTTTTAGATGAGATCTAATAAGGTCTAACAAGTTTTGGGTAAGTTCATTTAAACTCATACTAGCTTTATATGCATGTTATGCATGCGAAACTATTTTAAATGCGTAATTATATATCTCTATTATATATGTGAAGATGGGTAGGGCTCCAAAATAATTTTATCGACAATGTAATAATTTTATCAAGATAAATGTAAATTCAAAACCCTACATTATTAGAACAACTTGGACAATTGAAGGCAATCTGAATTATACCCCCTCCATATCCTTTTCAATGTACCCAAATTCCTTTTTATTATTTGTTTCTTTTTTATGTACACACGGTTGTTTTTTTCTACCATGTAGTCCATTGTTAAATTTCTATTCTATATGGGAAGAAAGGGAGGACACCAAAATAATAAAAACACCCTATTTTACCCTCAAAATATTCAAAATTACATAAAAAAAAAAACTAACTCCTCTATTTTAAGAAAAAGAAACAAATTCACCCTATTAGTGATCCCAAAAAAAAAGTAACGACCCAATGAAATCCCTAATTAAGGGGGAAAATAACTGCAACTAAACATGACAATTTCTCTACATCTTCAGTTCTTCCACTTCTCCTTCCTATTCTCTAACTTCTACCTTGCAATTCTCTACAAAAAAAACACAATAAAATAACCAAAACACAAATCACTATGACGTACTTTCACCAAGATCAGGTAATTATAGAGATTTGTTCATAATTAATCCTTATAGAATTATATCTTATAAATACATCATTCATTTTATACAGGGTACTTTTCACATGCCAATACAAGCAAAACATTGTTGAATGAGCACAACAACAGAATAACAGGCATTTTTTATTTCTCTCTCACAAGAAACAAATAACACATTAAGACACAAATCTTTATTATACAACAAATAAATGATATGAATTAATAGTGATTTTTGTGTGTATTTTATACAAGACAAAATCAGAGAGAAAGTAAACGACCAAATTTAGTCAAAAACAAATAACATCAAAAAAGGCACTTGCGGTGAACCACAAACTAGTGAAGAGGTATTTCCTAATTACCCCCATTTGAAAAGCGTTTTTTCATTGGGGGGGGGGGGGTTAGGAGATAATCAGAAAATTCAAGCACTCAAAGCAAATTTAAATAAAATTCAAAAGTAAGATTGTGAAGAGTCCCTCAAAAAATTGAGTTGCTAGATGAAAGAATTTACCTTCAATGTAGAAATTTTAAACTAAGTATTTATCGCTACTTACTGTATGAATATCTAAATGAATAATCTCTAACTATAATGAATCTCTAAATAAAAAACTCCAACTATGATAATCACTCTACTTATGTGTTATGATTTTCAAAATTCATTTTGTACAAAAAACACTACTTTATCCCCCGCTTTTTCCAACAAATTAAGCCGACACTTATCTCTTGCTTCTTCACAACAAATCAAGCAGAACCAACAGAATTAAATTAAGAAAAAATACCCCGAAAATATTTCACATGCAGGCTTTGTTTGCTGGGAAGGATTTGGATGGAAAAGAAAGGAAAGGAAAGGTAAAAACAAACTTTGTCATGTTTGGTAAAGAAAATAATAGGGGTTTGATTGGAAAGGAGAGGAAGTGGAAGGAAAATAATACTCTTAAATCATTGCTTTGCTTTCCTCCCAAAATCGGAGGAATTTGATTGGAAAGAAAGCTAAAAAACTTTTAACTATGTTTTGTATATTTCTTTCCTTATTTCATTTCCTTTGCTAATGACAATCAATCATGTGATTCCTCTCAAATCCACTAATTATACCAAACATTAGAAACTTCAACTACCTTCTTTTCTCTTCTTTTTCTTTCTATTCCTTTCTCTTCCTTTCTTTTTCTTTCCTTTATTAAAAAAATATCAAACAAAGTGGCAAACTAAAAAAAACCGAACCGGTTAAGTGGTGGTTCAACGGTGAAGTGGGGGTAGTTTGAGGGCGATGAGATTTCAGATAAGAGTGAGGAGGAGCGTCGATGCCACAAATGGTGGTCAACGGTGGCTGTGGCATTGGACAGAGTGGTGGCGTTGCGAGCGTACAATGGTGGCGTTGGATAGGGCGGTGTTAGTAAAGTGCCGACAAGCTGGACAATGGTGGAAGGTGGTTGTTGTGGTGGAGGAAGGAAGAGAGAAAAGGGAAAAGGGTTTAGAAAAAGTAGAGATTCAAAGGAGTGAGAGGTTGTTTTAAAGCTAAGAAATGAGATACTAAACAAGTTCTACTCATAAAATGTATCAAATTAACTGAACAAGTTCTATCCTTATAAAATGTATAAAAAATTCAAAACCTTTTGTATAAGACAGGCCACACCTTGAACAAATGGTGTGGCCAGCTAATAAAAAGGTCCATGCTAGGCCTTATAATAATGAATCACAAGTGTGAATCTGTTTTCAGAGGGGTTAGTTTTTGCAACAGGGATTACTTTTCTAATAGATAATGTTACTTTTGTTAAATCGTTTTCAGAGGGGTTACTTTTCACAATAAGGGTTACTTTTGTTGAATTTAGATTTTTTTTCTAATGCTAAGGTCTTAACGAAACTAGGGGTTACTTTTTCAAATGTTAAGGGGTTAATTTTACTGAAATTAGGGATTACTTTTCTAATGCTAAGGGGTTACTTTTAGTGAAATTAAGAGTTACTTTTTTCGAATGCTAAGGAGTTACTTTTAGTGAAACCAGGGATTACTTTTGTAATGTTAAGGAGTTACTTTTACTGAAATTAGGGTTACTTTTACATAAACCACACAATGAGAGAGAAAATGGCAGAGTTTTTCCTTTCTCTCCCTCATTTGTCCTCATCTTCTCTCTCCTCTCATTTTCCCCATTTTGGCCTCATTTTCTCTCTCCTCCCATTTCTTCATCTTCTCTCTCCTCTTATTTCCCCCATTTTATTCCTATTTTCTCTATGCTCTTATTTCCTCTAAAATTTTACCCTTACTGTGAAGAAGCTGAAGATCGTTGTGAAAGTTGTTGTAAAGGTCGCGAAATCTCCGGCGAAGAAGCTAAGGTTGCGCCGGTAAAGGAGAAGAAGCCGAAGAGTACCGAATCTCCAGCGAGTGAGAGAGAAATCAATGATGAAGAAAAGAAGTGGAAGGTTAGCCATGGAAGCCAAGGAGAGAGAAAAGAAGTGGAAATTGGGGTGTTTGAGAGAGAGGAGAAGAGGAATTTCGTGAAGGAAGATGTTGAATTGAAACTGTACACTAGAACTCATCTCAATAATGTGTGTCGCACGCTTTGGAATTCGTGTGGCTTGTTGCACAAAAAACGGACTGTAAAAAACTATGATAAAGTATTAGACGTAAGTAAGAGTATTAGATATGTTATCATAATAAATTGCATAAGAAGGACATAAAACCTTATATTATGTAAAAAAGAAATTCTAAATTATGCATCAAACCTTAAATTTATGCAATTAATTAAATTTGACAACGACTCTTGCACAAGGCTAGTTGAGTATATTGAGAGCTTTTGCAACGATAACAACTGGAAAATATCCTAAAATAAAGCACACATCTCATAGAGCTTTACGATACTCTTTGTTTGCTTTGTGAAAATGCGTGTTTTAAGAGAAAAATTGTATTTAATATCTAACAACGGGGTTAGAAATTGGGTAACGTTTGTAAGTTCATTCACGAGTGCTTGTGACTTCAAGTGCGAAGTAGCAAACTAGAGTTAGTGTGAGATGTGTTGTTTCGTTGGTGTAAGGGAAACAGGAGAATTCGAGAGTACATATTTTTGTTTTCTAGAGTTGATTAATAAGAAGACCAATGGAGGAGGACATAGGCCCTTGTTTGGCTTAACCTCGTTAAATTTTGTGTGTTCTTTAATGCTTTCAAGTTCTATTATTTTCGTTGTTATGAACCACCTCAACTAGTTCCCCCTAAAATCGAAAAAAATTGAATTTGCAAGTACATCTAATTACTCAGTTCACCTTGCCTCTTGAGTACATTGAAAACCTTCAGCGTCTTCTCCTAGCATTCTTGTGGCCACCAAATGATATCCAAAGCAGGTTAAGAAAAACCATACAGACAGTGGTTACAATAGCAAAAAATTGGGGATTTTGATTAAGGCATTAAAGGGTAAATCAAAGGGAATCATGAGGCGCTAATTTTAGGTTACAAAACCCTGTGAAAAGCCAGCAAAGATGTAAAAAACCAGGCCATGTAGTGTTGCAAAAGCAGTGCAAAACGCGTTATTTGAACGTTAAATTAAAATACGCATACTGAACATGAAATATAAGTGCTAGAAAATATATAATTCTAATAAAATAAATTATATAGAGATGATATATTATAAAGTGGACGAAACATATATATTTCTGTGATAGAAAATTTTAAAGAATAAAATATTCTAGTTTTAACATAAACTAATAATTAAGGGAAGATAACGTGAAAAAGTGGGTGCAAAATTTCTTGGTGATACAATATCGTGGTATGATAATACTGACGTAGCACAATTAATTGAGAGGACGTTCCAAGGGAGGTTCGAACCACCTTCACGTAATAGGTTGTAGCTCGTATGATTCTATCAGACGAGGATGCTAATTCAATATCAATCTTATTGTAAAGTAATTTGAATAGAGTTAAAGTTGAGTATTTTCTTTCTTGCACATTTATATAGTGTCACGTCTACGTTTACAATTCCTATTTTCCCTTATATACATAATGTGCTTTTGTTGACGTGTATGTTGTTGTTGTCATTGGTCAATGTACTTTAACCCTACAACGATCCATTCCAACCTTATGTTGAATGGTGACTAAACAATTCCTTCAGGTAATCATCATTCATCCATGAGGTTGATTCGTAGCAGGATACTTTCAGCAAAACTTCTTATTATTTGGTTAGGGATTTTAACTCTTTGGATTTTAGATTCTTGTTGTGGGGGCATGATGCTTTGACTTTGTATTAACATTTAAGTTAACCTTTTAAAGTTTTCCACTGCGTATTTATAATAGAACTAGATAAATTAATTTTGACTATTTAGTACCCTTTCTTTTATTCAATGTACAATTAACTTTATAAAGTCTATTTAGATTCAATGAGCATCTAATCTACCAATTTTTGTTTCATAGCGGTGGTAGTACCTCCCGCTTCCCTTTTATGAAAGTGATTTTAAAGGTGTTGCACATATGCAATAGGTTTCCTAATGAATGTGTCTCTCTTTAACACATCACCTGTGTGTTTAGAAACTAAACTAGAATTTTTTGCACGCGATGCGTGCTTGAATTTTTTTCAAAACAGAAACTCAATTTTCTTCGACATAAGAGTCAAAATTTGAACATTAGACATACAAAGTATAATTGTTTTTAGTTGTAAAATTTGATTGGTTTAGTTTCTGTCACTTAAGTCTCTCACCATTCTTTTTTGTGTTTTTTTTTTTTTTTTACTTTTCAAAGTTAAATTCTATGAACAAAATAGAAATTTTATTGAATTTATTTATGATTTCTAATATTATAATTTTTTAGTTGATTTTTGAATTAAGTACAGTACTTCATAAATTGTAAAGGAAGTGGACACTTTGATTTCAAGTCCATTTTTTCACAGGTCGTTGTAGTTTGTAAGTGAATTTTCAAATTTTTGTAAAATTCTTCATTTGAGTGATTTGCATAATGTAAATTATGCAATTTTATGATTTTAGCTGACTTATGAGAGTGATTGTTATAATTATATTTTTGGTATTTTTGTTTGAAGTCCCCTTTGATTTGTAAGTGAATTTGTAATTGAGAATGGGAAGGGGATAGTCTCTTCATTCGGGGACACCATAGCTCCCCTTCCCTTATATAATAGAGATATGTTGTACTTTAATTCTTGAATCATAAACCTTTTTACCTTGATAATTAATCGCTATTATATAATAAAAAAAGATAGGTCCAAATATTATGTAAGAGTTTCATTATATATAGGAAACACTATAAAAAAGTAAATAAATTTTTTTTCTGTCTAACTTCTAAATTCTGATTTCACTACAAATACACCTCTATTTTTTATCACGACCCACCATTAATTGTGAATGGTTCTTGAGAAAAGTGATTTGTAAGTAAATATTTGTAAATGTTTGTGTATGTATTGACATTCTAGGTTATTAGTTTTAGTTTATATGTTAATTTTAAGTTTTAATAAAGTTTCCTGGTTACTTGAGTGATTTGAATGATTTTTATAACGTGATTTTCTCAATTGTATGAGTGATTTGTAAAGTTTCTTCTTTTAAGTGATTTGTGAATGAGTGTTGTAAATTAATTTTCGATAGTTTTCTTTGAATGCCGATTTTGATTTTGATATTCCTTTTGTAATTTAGAAAGGGAAGGGGGGTAAAATAGGCGTTTCAAAAGAGGACACCATTGCTCCCCCCTTCCCTTATATAATAGAGATATATTAGGAAAAATTGTCAACAATAAGTCAACCTTTGCGTTAACCGCTTTTAACAAGTCAACCTTCATTTATTACAGTAGCAAGTAAAGCTTGTACATGAATTAGGTTTTAACAAGTTTTTTTACTTATGACCTGAACAACCTGTAAACTTTCAATTTAAACTTACCATTCCCTTTGACTTATTGACTCTGGCAAAAAAAAATTCCCTCCACATTTCGTTTCCCCTAACTGTTCGTATAACACCCACACTCTCTTTCCTGTTCTTCATCTCCAAGTCAGGCATTGAAGCTCAAGCAAGTCAAAGTTCGAATCTTTGCAGCAAAGGTTAGTTCGTATTTTCTTTTATTTCGTTTTTCACTCCAGAATTTTCTCGAACTTTTCCATTTTATTATTCGAAACTCTTGGCTGAATGCATGTGTGTGGTGTTTGATTGATTTATTCGTAATAGTTAATTAGTTGCTTTGAAATGGTTTGATGTTGACTGTAAACAATTAGGGTTGCAATTTTGGGTTGAATTATGGTTGTTGATGATGAATTAGTTACTTAGTTTAGGGTTTCCATCCTCTTTTTTTGTTATGTGTTTTGTATGTTTGTTAAATGAATTTAAACTGGGTTGGAACTTATATTGAGAAATATATTGGATTTTTTAGGTGGTAATGGCTAGTAGTGTTTGGGATACTGTTACCTTAAGGTATTGGCATGGTGTGAGGTTTAAAGAAGCTAGTACAAGGGAGTTAATATATACAGGGGGATAAGGGAAGAGAATTGGTGTTGGTCCTGATGAGTTATATTTTTGGAAAATTATGGATTTGGCTAAGAAGTGTGGGGATTATAGCACAGTTGAGGCAGTTTTCTATTTACTTCCTGGGATGGGGTTGTTAGATGAGTTAATAAAGGTAAAAGATGACAAGGGTGTTCTTGCACTTTGTGATATAGCAAAGAAAGAGAAAAGTGTGGGCTTGTATGTGTTGCATCAGCAGGCTTACCCCACTTTCCCACATAAATCTCCCTCTAAATCTCCTAGTAAGACAATAACTCCTTCTCAACAACCTGAAACACAATTAAAAAATCAAAAACCAACCAATCCCCAAAAGCTTACACCAAAAAGGGGCCCACCACCTGTTACAAATATTCCCCCCCAGAACTAGATTTAGGTTAAAGGGAATAGATGATGTTATATTGTTGGACTATGCAACCTTTTTAGCAGAATGCATCCTACTTCAAAACCACTTTCTCTCACAAAACAACAGCAACCTCCAACTTCAAACACTTCACCAGTTCATCCATTATCCACAGAAAAAGCTGCTTCTAAACCTGTTTCTCCTCCCAAATCTACTGAAGCAGCTACACAACCATCTCCTGCCATCTATTCAAAAACACTAGATCCATTAGAAGATGATAGGCCAGACAGTCCACTAACACTGAGAGAATTAATTGGTGAGTCTAGTGATGATGAAGATGATCCAATTTATGAGCCTGAAAACATTGGGGGAGAGGCTGAAGGTAGTGGGTTAGATGATTTGGACTTCATAAGTGATGAGGAGGGTGTTTTGCTTAATGAGAGTGGGGATGAGCAACTTGAAGCTGAAGATGAATCAGATAATAGTGTTGAGGAATATGTTGTTGCTAGGGAGAGAGTTAGAAGTTGCTCTTCTAGGTTACTTGTAATTGCTAAGCAATTATAGAGGGAGGCTGCTGAAGGGAAATTGAATGCACAACAACAACAACAACCACCTACAGAATATGTCCCCCAAGAAAATGATAATGAATCTGATTATTATTAGAGTGGGGAAGACATTGATACACCACCAGTGAGTGGTGATGAGGGTGAACAGGAAAGAAGAAAGAGGAGAGCTTTGTTGGTAGGAAAAAGTACTGACTTCTCCACCTTTGTGTGGAAAGCAGGACAGAGATTTGCAAACAAGGAGTGCTTTAAACAGGTAGTGGCTAGGTATGCCATTTTCCAAGGTAGGAATGTGAGTGTGGTTTTAAGTAGCAAAAACAGAATGCAAGAGTGTGGAGTGAAGTGTGTGTTAGGGCGTCCCTCTTATCTGTATTCCTCTTGGCACCCAAACAAAGCCAGTTTCATTCTGAAAAAAGTGGTGAATGAGCATAGGTGTCACAGAAATATGAAGAAGAATAAACAATTGTAAATCAGTTAACTTAGTTTGCATATCCACTAAACCTAAAGTTCTAGTTGGATTTACTACTATTCTGAAGGGCATTTTGAGTGTTGTTGCTAGGGTACTACCTAAGGCAGAGCATAGACATTGTGCTAGACATGTCTATGCTAATTGGCACAAAACATATAAAGGAGATGAGATGAAACTAATATTCTGGAAGATTTCTAAGGCATACAACATGACTGATTTTAAAGATGCTTTGAGTGAATTGGAAAAAGAAAATGCATATGTTACTGCTGCTTTTAGGGCTTACAAGCCACCTATTTTTTGTAGAGCATTCATGAATCCTAGGATTAAATCTGGTACCATCACTAATAACATGGCTGAGACCTTTAATGGTTTTATAATCAATTCTAGAACCAAGCATTTGATTTAAATGATGCAAGATATTAGGGTGGCACTTATGCAAAGATTATGTAATAAGAGGCAGTCAATGGAGAAGTTAAGTGTCAAGATATGTCCTAGGATCTAAGCTATGCTTGATAAAGAGAAGGATAAGGCTGCTAATTGTGATGTGATGCCCTCCACAGAGCATATTTTTAATGTCAAATATTATCTTGATCAGCTCATTGTAAACTTAGATTCTAGGACTTGTACATGTAGAAAATGGCATCTGCTTGGAGTGCCTTGTTGTCATGCAGTTGCATGTATATATATTCTTTTTGAATAAGGATGCAGAGGATTACGTAGATGAAGCTTATAGGAGAGAAGCATATTTGACAGCTTATGGGGGCTCTATACCACCTTGTGAGGGTGAAAGGTTCTGGCCAAGAGTGGAGTGTGATCTAGATCCTCCAAAAATAAAAGTTGGTCCAGGGAGGCCAAGAAAAACCAGGATAAGAGATCCATATGAAGATCCAAAGATGCCTGGTGTTCTAACAAGGCATGGTATGCAAATGACTTGCACCAACTGTAATGAGAAGGGTCATAACAAGAGGGGCTGTCCTAGGAATGATTCTGCTGTGCAACAACAGCCTCCAACCAAAAAGCCAAGAGGGGGGCCAAAGAAACAAGAAGCAACTACTGAACCACCTCCACAACCACAACCTTCTGCCAATCATCACTCTACTACTGCTCAGCCAACCCAACTTGGAAGGGGAGGTATATAGAATGATTTTGGGTGGAGTAGGTGCAAGAGGAGGCTCCAATGCAAGAGGCAGAGGGAGGACTGGACAATCTGGTGGCAGAGGGAGGACTGGAGAAGCCACTGGCAGAGAGAGACCTGGAGAACCTGGTGGCAGAGGGAATACAAGAGGCAGGGGTAGAAGAGGAAATAAGGTACAAATGTAATTTACAGTTGGTTTTTGTTGTGTTTTTACACTTGCATAACTTATTCAACTGAAAACTGATTTGTGTTAGTGTTTGTGTAGGTACCAGTTGGTGTTGGGTTTACATAGACACTCAATCAAGCCAAGCTTCAACTGTTTTTAACCCGGCATAGTAGGAGGATGCTGCATTACTACAATTATTTTAGTTGGTGTACTAGTAAATTTATCTTTACAAAACAACAAAATTTGTAATAGATAATCTAGTATTTTAGTTGGTGTACTACAAAGTATGGATATTCGAATGTTAAAACATTTTTGCTTAGCTTTTGGAAAGTACGAATATTTCGATGATTATCAATGAAGCTAGTATATTTTGGTGAAAATTTGATGTACTTATCATTTTAGGTGTACATTTGAAGCCACTTTTGGAAAATGAAGCTACTATTAGCTATATACAATTTATGTGGAACATATTATGGCTCAAAGTTCAAACTGATCAAAATGATGTCAGATTTCACTCATCAAAGTTTAAACCATACATTTTGATAACCTAGCCAATTAATACATAACTTAATAACCTAAATACATTCAACTAAATACTACTTTTACTTAAGAATCAAAAAGACCAAAAAAATGAAAATTGCAAAAAATAGGAAAATGTTCAATACTGTCAAACTATACTTCATAGCACACATTTTTAACTCTAAACCCTCTTTCTTTAATTGCTTCACCTCTGCTTATTCTAGTTTCCCACTCTTCTTCTTCAATTCCTTTATCTTATCTTCACTGAACTTTTGCAACATCTCCAATTCTGCTATTGTAGTATCCTTCTCGAGCAACCGAAATTGCAACTCTTCAACATCATCCACCAACTTAAACATGTCTCAACTTAGTGTTCTACAAATCAAAATTGATAAAAATTAACTTTCCTTGTTTAGCAAAGTAAAATTTTTTTAAGAATCTAATTAACTTACGGGCAAAAGTGGGCATCCATAAAATTTAGCACCGGGGTTGGATCCCTTCTTCACGGTTCTAACCACGACATCATTTCCACACTTGCACTTCACTTTTGCGTACAAAACCCTAGCTGAATTTGAAGAATTTCCAAACCCACACGAGCTTTGTCTTTGCGATGACATGTTTAAGAGGGAGGAAAAAAAGACGAAAAGGAGGAAGAAGGGAAGAAGAAGCAGAGTATCAAAGAGGGAAGAAGAAGCAGTTGGTGTTGGGTTTTATAATAGGTGGAAAAAAATTTAAAGATTAGTTGCAATAAACCTAACGGATCTTTAATTACCTGTTGGAACCTACTATTGCAGGTTACCATTTAAAAAAACTTGTTAAAAGCTAATTCATGTACAAGCTTTACTTGCTACTAGAATAAATGAAGGTTGACTTGTTAAAAGTGGTCAACGCAAAGGTTAACTTATTCTTGCCAATTTTTCCAATAAATTATTATAAAAAAGTTATTAAACTAATTAATATCCACGTATTACAAAACTTAATTATTCCTCCACAAACATAATTAGTAAATCCTTTTTCTTTTTCTTTAACAGTAATTGTAATAAATAAAAAACAAACAGGCAAACATTGAAACATTGTGTAGAACTTATTTGTATTTGTTAAGAAAAAGCATCAAATTATAAACCCTTGTAAAATATATAGAAAGAAGCGTAATATTGTAATACAATAATACATTATAATAATATTCATATGAGATTTTCTCTTTCTAAATAATTGAACTTGTTCCTTTCTTAATCTCGGTATAAGAATTGTTTATCCTAAGCTTTACTTTATCACTGTCTTAAAACTTAATCATGTAAAAATATACTTGCTCTCAGTTACTACTAGATAAAAGGCTAGAAGTCAATGCAAGCAATCTGGCAGAAACTGCTGATTAGATCATTTTACTAAACTATGCATGAATATGTTCACTTTTATTAACTGGTAGATGAGAATGATTATTACAAGTTGCTATAGTCTTAATTCTTTACCTATATAATGTTTAATAATTTCCCTTGTATTTTTCTCTTTGTCCTCTTTCAGCCTCCTCTATGTACATATTGTTGGCACTGAGAGAATCAAAGTTGTCGGTAATTAAAATATGCGTTATAATCATGCCTGGACTTCCAAACTGATAATTATCACTGCCCCATTTGTTACTTAAAAATAATTGTAGTCTACTCTGTAGAGGAAGTATATGTCTACAGCCCGTATTAGGCAGTAGTTGGCTAATAACTTATAATGGCCGCATTTTGGTACAAAAAATTCAAATATATTTCGCAAGCAATAACTTTTTTTGTACACCATTTGGAAACGCCTTAGTAAGTATAATTTTTGGGCTGCACTCACACAAGGTTATACAAACACATATTCACACGCTCAACAAGTCTCAATCGCCCCCTCCCCCTCCCTCCATCATCAATGAAATTGCTTCCACCTCGATTTGAACCTTAATCATCCATGTGCGAGATATAAAGTTATACAATTGGTCCCAAGAGGGCCTTAATAACGGTAAGAAATAATTGACTATATCCTTCATAAGGTAGAAAGAGTTTGATACATTAACTGAAGCATTTGACAAAAAAGAAAGAGATAGAAAGAGTACTTTGTAGAGTCTTATAGTGCCACAAATAAAAGCAAAAAAAAAAAAAAAAAAAAAAAGAAAAAAAAGAAAAGGAGAGCACACACTAATCAATTTTAATCTAATAGTATTAACAAGTATCAATCATGAAATCTTAATCAAACTTACAATTTGACAACTACTCCCTCCATCCTTTTCTAGGTACTACCTTTTTCTTACATTTTTTTAATAATAAGAAAAATAGCATTAGGAAATCGTTCGCTCAAGAAGAATTCTTAATACATCTGTTACAAGGACAGAACAAAGTGAGGAATTATTACAAGGAGTTAGATTATAAGATGAAGTGACGAAGGGACCAACGTTTGATATCTATTCGGCCGCTCGGTTACCTTGACGGAAAATATAGTTCAGCTGCCAGCTATCGAACTCAGGAGATGGAAGTTGATGTATTCACAAACGCTGGCTATCCAGGCAACCACTCGGTTAGCTTCACATAATACCTTTTTATTTTATTTGAGACTAGAAGATTGTCATCTTCCGTGATGAGATTTTTAAGCTGTTTCGCGAGGACTAGACCTTGGTGAAGAGTTGTTGCTTTGGCACAAAAGTTGAGGTAGAACTAAGCTTGAATGCTTTGGGTTGCATGAGGTCCTCAAGGTGATTATCAATGATAATACCCGCTGTTGTTGACAAATATTTGAACAAACCATTAAAATCAAGTTTAAGGAAGTTGGTGAGAGGTAGCTCCCAAGCATTTAGGATAGTGAATGGATGGGGGGGTGGGGAGAGGGGTTGTGCTCCCAAGCAACTAGGATATTGAATGGATAGGGGGTGGGGAGAGACGTTGTTCTCCCATTAAGGGAGATCAAGAAGAGAGGTAGAAGTCTGTTTGGGTCCATTAAATCCCCTCAAGAGTCCTATGCCATGTGGCACCGCCACCTAAGCTCTGTGGGTTCCACCCGCTACAGCATGGCTAGCAAGCATTGGGGGATTTAAGGGTCCCACAGAAATCATTCTTGAAAAGGTATCTCCAATCCCTAGGTGAGCTGTCCCATCCAGCACACCATTTCCTAGGGGTCCTCACCACTATTGTAAGTGCAAGAGACACTCAAGAGGGGGGGGGGGGGGGGTGAATTGAGTGTTTGTCCGAATGTTGCAACTTTTTCGATTATTGTAAGAACAGTAAAGAAAGAGTTCTCTAGCAGCGGAAATAAAAACAATTAATAAATAACACAAGGATTTAACGAGGTTCGACTTCAAATAAGTCTACGTCCTCCACTCACTCACTCTTTTATTAATCAACTCAGAATAACAAAAGAATTACACTCAATCACTTATGCACCTATGCACAAGATGATTCCCCAACTTTCACCTATGGAGTTGGACTCAACCACCAACTATGATGGTTCAAATGAAATTGATCCCTGATCAACTTCCCCAGCAACCTGAACTCACAGGATGCTCAAATACAACAAGTTTTTCTCTAACGAGCAAAACAACCTAATATGCTTAGAATGAGAGTAGTTTTAGATCTATGTGGTATTACGGTTTATGCTAGGTTGGAACACTTGAGAGAGAATACTTTTTGCTGAGAGAATACTCAAAAATTATCGTGCAAAAGCTTAATGTTTGTATATTCGCAAAACACCTTAAATAAGCCTTTGGTAAGTAAATATTACATGATATTATGTGAGTATACTTTCCTGGAAGTATAAAATTATTCCAAGGAAAATATACTCATATAATATCATATAAACACACTTACCATATTAAGAAATCTTGCTCACATAACAAACCATGCATCCGTGTATTTTGAAAATCAATTTTACTCGGAAAGAAACTTTCCTAAAATACGAATGCATGAAGTAAATCTTAGATAGGATGTTCAGATCTGTTCCCAATACCAAGTTTTACTTAGTTTGTATGACAAGTATATGATGTTTCTTGTCATCCACAACTACTCATCTCTCTAGTTTCAAACCTTTATAGTGCATTAAAACCTTTATACCACTTACATTGCATCTAAGACCTAAAAGCTACAACTTGATCTTGGTCTTCATGCAATTCTTCAAGACTTGGCTTCACTAGCTTCGTCTTTCTATCCATTGAACTCGTACTTTGGCACCTACACATGTAAACAAAACATGCATGCAATATAATAGTTCAATGTGGTTTGTCATCATTCAAAACTCAAAAATAGGGAACATAACAAATTCGCCCTTTTTGATGATGACAAACCAACCCCTGCAAATAATATCATTAGTTTTGGGAACTTTTTCAAACAAATTGAATTCTTAAGATAAGAACTAAAGCACTGGTCTCGTACTGTTCCTGCAGATTAAGCATCATTTACAAGTACACCAGTTCACAACTAACTGACAGCAGTTTAAGAAAGAGTTTCTAAGTACCATAGGAAATACTGATTAGACTCAGAGCTCTTAGACTTAAACATGCATCCGCAAGAAGAACATCAGTAGTGTTCAGACTTATTTCTAAGTCATTAGGGTGAAAAGAAGTAAAGTGCTTTGAATACACTCAAATCCAAACCACTTCTGGTCTGTCACCACTAACAAGGCACTCAGCCTTGTTCTAGTTGCTGCAACACAACAAGTTATAGCACCAGATCTACTTCCCCCTAAGATTAGGTGGAAAAGATCACAAACTTCACACCTGCTTCCCCCTTTTGGCATCATCAAAATAAATCAAGGGTACAATCAAAGGAACATAAAATAACATAATAACTACTAATTCAAGCCAAATAGGCAGCTCAAACAGCATTCTAGGGATGCTGATGCTACCAAAGTTCCTGCAGAGTACCAAAAGCTACTTGTCCTAATTAAGAGTTATTACAGACCAGTAGTAGACCAAATTACAGAAGATCAATTTTTTTGTAATTTGGGAAGGGGGGTAACCAGATAGAAAGTTAAGAAAAGAGGGGTTAGCAGCAAAAGATAGTAAGAAGAAAGAGAAAATAAATCAATCAGCTCCAGAGTCATTTTCAGTCCCATCATCTTCTTCCTCCTCAAGGTTCTCTGAAGCATCTTCTTCATGTTCTTCCTCCTCCTCTTTTCTTGCTCTTCCTCCTCCTCTTCTGCCTCCTCCTCTTCATCATCTTCATCACCAGCAGCATGGGATGACTCATCCTTTTCCTCAGAATCCTCTCTACCCTGAATACCAGCCTTGTCAAGGCGAACCTCAACTCTCTTGTAGGATTCCTGAAGAGCAGTGCAAAGCTGAGTAACACTATTCTGCATCATCTGATTCTGGTCACTCAACTGCTTCACCAAGGCATAAGTAGCCTGAACTGATTCCGTACTGGTCCCTTCACCAATAGCAGCACCCTTTGCTGCACTTTTCATTTTCAGAACACCACCTGCATATGACATGCCCTTCTGACCTATAATCTGATTCGTAAGGTGAGACATGGTGCCATAGTCTCCCACCATACGAATTTTCCAATGAGTGAACACTAAGGTCAGCCATCCTCCATAGGGCAGTGCATGCTTGGCCTTTTCCACACAGCAGATCATGTGACCCAAATCATAGCAGGGAGATTGACTGGAATATGTTCCATGAGACAGTAAATAAGAACACTATCCATCAACCGAACACTCATGCGCCCTTGTGCTCTGGGAAACACAATCTTTGAGGCTATGGTATGAAAGATCCTCATGATTGGCTCCCTTAGATGGCCAATGGTGTACCCCTGCTTAGGGTCAGGAGGACCAGTGAACAACCTGGTCTGGATCTGTTCTGCTGTGAGGCCTTTAACTGTGGGCCAGTTCTCCCTTGAGTACTCATCAGTCCCTTGTGTGGGACTTTGAGAATTTCAGCCAAACTCTTCTCAGATAAATTAATGGGAGTGCCCTTAACAAAAGCAAAGTAGGACCCATCGTCCTTAGTATGCAGGTGTTCATAAAATTCCTCAACCAAAGGCATAAACACATCAAGTTCTTTGACAAACAACACAGACCATTTCTGAAAATCTAGGGCTTCCTTAACCTCATGCAAGAATTTCTGATTAACCCAACTCTTTGCAACAGAAAAACCAACCAGTATAGACCTATCCCTCAAATCATACAAAGGCGCAGGAGTAATAGACTTACTTTTCTTGGGTTTAGAACCCTCGGCAGCAGCAGTAGCAGAAACCTTCCTCTTTTTGTTAGCAGGGAACCTGTCTGATTCTGGTTCCTGCTCCATGATCTCCTTGCCTTTGGAAGATTCAGCACCTTTCCTAGCAACCGTCTTTATCCTAGGGCCCTTGCTAGCACCAGTCTTAACAGTCTCCTTTTTAGAAACTTCCCCCTCAACATCAGCATCTGCTTTCTTCTTTGATTTCTCCACTGGTTGGGGTGCAATTGTAGGGGTAGAAGTTTTGGTCTTGGTGGTTTCGATTGATGGTTTTGTAGGAATGGGTTTGGAAACCGGTTTCTCAACAGACTTAACCGCTTTGGATGACGGTTTCTGGGCAACAACCTTCTTTGCCTTTTCAACGATTACAGCCTCCTCCTTCTCAACTTCTTCTTCCTCCATCTCCTGATTCTCCGGTTCAGACACATCCACCGGCTCCGACTCCTTGTCAGATTCTGACTCTTCCAACTTTTCCGACTCCTCTGGCTTAGACTCCTCAACCGGTTTTGGTGAGAGAGGCATTGATTTTGATGTGATAGGATTTTTGGGAGTGGTGGTTTTGGTGTTTTTGGCGGTTGATTTTGAAGTAACCGCTTTTGTGGTGGTGGATTTTGTGGTGATTTGGTGTGTTGATTTTGTAGTGGTGGATTTTGCAGTGGCTGGCTTCTTTGAAGACCTCCGTATCGAAGGACTTCTTCTTTCTTCAACCTCTTCCTCACAACGGATCAACCACTTCCTTTGCTTGCTTGTTTCAATTTCAGGAGATTCTTCAACCTCCTTTTCGACCAACCTTGAACTCCTTATTTTTGACATGATGAGACTGAATTCACTATGTTTCGAGCACTTGAGAACAAGAAAGGAAAACTTGAACAATTTGTGTTTCAAGAATTCGAGAAAGAAAGAGTAGAAGAAAGTAGGGTTTGATCGAAAGAAAGTACGCAACTAAGAAAAAAAAATCAGGAAAATATGTGATCAAAGATAATGAGAGAGAAATAAGGAAAGTATGATCACATGCAAGAATATATATAAGATGGTACGAAAGAAAAAAAAAAAACAAACGGATATATCCGTTCTTCGCAAACTGCAGTTGCCTTAATTACAACCGTCACTTCATTTATTTTCCTAATTTGAAATTTGAAAAATAAACCAAGTATTCAGAGAATAACCGCCTCAAGAATCTGGTTCCCAAGTGGTCTGCAACTGGTCTGTGCCAACTTACCTTTTTAAGACTTATGCTTAAGTACCAAGTACTAAGATGATCAGTTCAGCATCGCATAAGAACTTTGTAAGCCCTAAAAAGCAAAGAAAAATGTACAAAAAAAATATATATACACAAATTGACATCATTTGACAGCCAAAGGGACAAGTCAAGACCTAAGAGCTCATTGTCTAATCTTAATCATACCCAACAAGGTACGAAGCTTGATGAACACTTCTCTGCTCAAAGGTTTTGTAAATATGTCAGCTAATTGATCTTCTGACCTGCAAAACTCCAACTCAACATTACCTTTTTCAACATTGTCCCTTAGAAAATGATGCCTTATCTCAATATGCTTGGTTTTAGAATGCTGGACAGGATTTTTGAAATATTGATTGCACTTGTGTTATCACATAAAATCGGAACACTTCCGAAACAGACCCCAAAATCCTTTAGTTGTGACTTTATCCACAAGAGTTGAGCACACACAAAGCACAGCAATGTACTCAGACTCAGCTGTGGATAATGCTACAGAATTTTGTTTCTTAGATCCCCATGAAATGAGACAAGAACCTAAGAAGTGGGCCATTCCAGAAGTACTTTTCCTGTCCACAATAAAACCAGCAAAGTCAGCATCTGTGTATCCAATGAGGCTCATGCTGCTGCCCTTTGGATACCACAAACACAAATCATCAGTACCATTGAGATATCTAAGAATCCTTTTAACAGCCTTTAGGTGAGATTCTTTAGGGTTGCTTTGAAATCTCGCACACAACCCTACTGAAAACACTATATCTGGCCTACTGGCTGTTAAGTAAAGCAATGAGCCAATCATACCTCTATATCGTGCCCTCAACATCCTTTCCCTTCTCATCAAGGCTCAATTTTGTAGAAGTTGGAATAGGTGTTTCATAGGACTTGCTATCTTACAGACCATACCTCTTCTACAGCTCCTTGAGGTATTTCTGTTGATGGATCATGATTCCATCTTTGGTTTGCTTGATTTGAAGACCAAGGAAGAATCCAAGCTCTCCCATCATACTCATCTCAAATTCGCTCTTCATCAAATCTGCAAACTCTTTACACAAATCAGGATTAGTAGCTCCAAAAAAATATCATCAACATATATTTGGACCACTAACAGATCAGTTCCCCTTTCTTTCAAGAATAGTGTCTTGTCAACTGATCCTCTCTTATAACCATTTTCTAAAAGAAAACTGGAAAGTCTCTCATACCAAGCTCTGGGAGCTTGTTTGAGACCATAGAGAGCTTTATCGAGTTTAAAAACATGATTTGGCAAATCACTATCCTCAAAGCCAGGGGGCTGCTTTACATAAACATCTTCTTTCAAATAAGCCATTAAGAAAGGCTGTCTTAACGTCCATTTGAAAGAGTTTAAATTCATTTGAGCAGCAAAGCAATTAATATCCTGATAGCTTCAAGCCTGGCTACTGGAGCAAAGGTTTCATCATAATCAATTCCTCCTTGTTGATTAAACCCTTGAACCACTAGCCTAGCTTTGTTTCTGACTATAATTCCTGAATCGTCCAATTTGTTCCTGAACACCCATTTAGTTCCAATAACAGACATGTTCTCCGTCCTGGGTTCAAGATGCCATACTTGATTTCTCTCAAACTGATTGAGTTCATCTTGCATGGCTAGAACCCAATCTGGATCCGTTAAAGCAACCTTATAGTCAGTAGGTTCAACACTTGATAAGAAGGAATAGAATGCACAAAAGTTTTGCAAAGTAAGAATTCCTTGTCTGCACCCCCTTGTTAATTCACTAATGATTAGATCAGTGGGGTGAGAGGACTTGTACTTAAAAGATTTGTTCATATCAAGTTTCATTTGTGCCTTCTAATGTTGAACCTGTTCCTGTACTGGTTCCCCCTGTCTCATTGTTGTTTTGAGCAGGTGAACCAGTTTCCATAGTGGTCTCATTTGCATCATCTTCATGTGGATGAGCATCTGAGTCACTATCTCCTTCCCTTACCTCTTGAGCTACCTGATTCTGTGCTGGACCAGACTCTTCCTCTCTATGAGAGTTGTGTGGTGAGCCTGGTTCACACCTCTTCATCCTTAGCCCCTGTAAAGTTCAGCATACCAATTTCGAACTCATCAATCTTCCATGCACATGCTTGCTGAACATGTTAGTCTCATCAAACAAGACATGGATACTTTCTTCAACACACAAGGTTCTTTTATTGAAAACTTTGTATGCCTTGCTGTGTGAAGAGTATCCAACGAAAACAGCCTCATCACTCCTAGGGTCAAACTTGTCCAAACTTGATTTACCATTGTTGTGTACAAAACATTTGCACCCAAAAATACGTAAATTGTTTTCTTCCCCTAAGGAGCTCATAAGGTGTTTTATTCAGTAAAGGTCTAAACATTACTCTTCTTCAAAATATAACACGCAGTACTCACAGCCTCAGCCCAGAAGTTTCGAGGAAGACCACTCTCTAGAAGCATTGTTCTTGCCATTTCTTCTAGAGTGCGATTTTTCCTTTCAACCACTCCATTTTGTTGTGGAGTTCTAGGAGCTGAAAAATTGTGAGATACACCATGATCATTACAGTAGGTTACGAAGCTGACATTGTCAAATTCAGAACCATGATCAGACCGGATGACTAATCTTGTTTTGGACTTGTTTTACCAGAATTTCAAATTCTTCAAAAGTTTCATTTTTAAACTTCAAAAAGATTGTCCAAGTGAAACGAGAATAATCATCAACTAACACAAACACATAACTATGACCATTTCGACTTTGCACCGCATGGGCCCACACAAGTCCATGTGTACAAGTTCGAAAGGTCTAGTTGTGCTTACAAACTTCTTTGGCTGAAAAGAGGACTTGACATGTTTACATTTAGCACATTCATGACAAATATGATCTGCAGCAAACTTGATGTTAGGTAAACCTGTCACCAAGTCTTGAGATCTCAGTTTATTTAGTAAAGAAAAATCACATGTCCAAGTCTCTTATGCCACAGCCAATGATCATCCTTTATAACACTAAGACAAGTGGCACTGGTCTTTGGAATCTGACTTAAAAATGTTATGTAAACATTGTTATGTCGAAATCCCTTGCAGACCAGTTCCCTTGTTTCAGTGTTGACTATATGACAAAGATTGGTTTCAAATTCAACATGGTTTCCTTTGTCACATAGTTGAGAAATGCTCAAGAGGTTATGTTTCAAACCTTCTACATAGTAAACATCATTAATCGCTTGAGAAAGTGTCTTACCAACTTTACCTATACCTTTAATCAAACCTTTGCTATTGTCTCCAAAGGTGACACTTCCTCCTTCATAGGCTACGAGTGAGAGAAATTGACTTTTATCTCCTGACATGTGTCTTGAGCAACCACTGTCCAAATACCAGTATGGTTTTGCTCTCACTCTAACCTGCACAAACAAATCAATGTTTTCTTGGGTTCCTTGTCTTTGGAAAATGGTTTGACTCTGTCCTTTCTAACCCATATTTGTTTTACATTGGTCTTCTTAGTTTTATCATGCTTTCCATTGTTAGACCAATTGTGTGTGACCCTTCTTGTAAGGACATTGTGAACATGAGACTGTTTCTTTTATCATGTTTTTGCTTAGTCCAACAAGTATTAATAACATGACCATTCTTACCACAGTAGGTACTACGTGCATGTCCTTTGCAAACACGTACTTACCTCTCTTGAATTCAGAAATCCAAGTCTCATCTCTTCCCAACTTTGGTGGCTGTTGGGAACTGGTTCCAGAATACCCTAATCCAAACCTCTGAGGATTACCAGGTTGTGAGTCAGAATGTTTAAAGTACTCTGAGCATCGAGCAACCTGTTCATTTGTCTCAAGCAGTCACTCAAATCCTGTTCCTTGGTTTCAAGTTTCTTAAGTTGAGCTTCATTAAATTCTGCAGCAATGGCAAGATCCAACTTTGCCTTATGAAGCTCATCCTTAAGTTTTGAAACCAGTTCTGGATCTGGTTCAGAAGTGGTCGCAATGTTCTTGCCTTTTCTTAGTTCATATAATTCGGATTGAAGATCACAGATCTTACCCTCATATTCCAAACATAAGTCTTCGACATTAACACTAGGACCACTTGTGCTAGCAAAAGAAGCTTTCAAATCCACATACTCATTGAACAATTCTTCCACATCATCAATAGATATTATGAGCCAAATTAAATCAGAATGTTCTAAAGTAGAGCTTTTCTGTTTGAGTAACTCGAAATTTATACCTTCAACTTCAGCCTCCTTGAGTTTACTAAATCCTCTATCATATTTTGATAAAATCAGTTTTTGAAAAATCTGATTGAGGTCTTAGCATCTCAAGCTCAATGTTCTTCTGATCCAAACTTATTTCAAGCTCTGAAATTTTTTCTTTCAGTTCTGTACAAATAAGTTCAAGTTCAGCAGAACGGTTTTACTTAGGTCTAAGTTTCGAGTTACTTCTCTCAACTTCTTTTTGTTAGCTTTATAAGCAGCATTCCTTTAACATTTTGTTCAATAGCAGAATCAATAAAAACTAGTAACTCATCTCTATCACAATATCTCATTTGTTCTTGCATATTAGAGATAGTTACTTGTTCTTCATTAGAAGAGCTGCTTCCTGCCATGAGCACATGTGTCCTTTCTTTCCTAAACTGGTCTGCTTCTGGTCTATGTCTCCAATCAGAGTGACACACATTAGGGCTTCATCTTCCTCGCTTTCACCACCTGAATCAGAATCACCCCAGGCGGCTAGCATAGCCCTCTTAGTCATTTTCTTCTCTCTCTGTCCTCCTTTATCATTCTTCCATGCTGGACAATCCTTGATCATGTGTCCAGTTTCTCCACATTTGAAGCAACCAGTGCTGGAACTGGTCTTCTTCAAGTTGCCCTTGTTCTTCCAAGACTTCCCCTTGAACTGCGTTCTGAGACTCCTCTCAAACCTCTTAGCCATGAGACCAATATCATCAGATCTTCATCATTTTCCTCACCCTTCAAAGCTAACCCACGACTTTTTGTTGTGCTTTCCTCTTTTACCACCAACATCTCATGAGTCATTAATGACCCAATAAGTTGTTCATGGACAGTCGTTAGATCCTTAGCCTCCTGAATAGCAGTCACCTTGGGCAGCCATTTACCTGTCAAACTTCTCAAGATCTTTCTCACCAAATCTTCATTAGTAAAGTCTTTTCCAAGAGATTTAAGTTCATTGATAATTGTCATGAAACGAGTAAACATATCTCTTATATTTTCATCTCGGTTCATATCAAAAGTTTCATATTTAGACATAAGCATATCAACTTTAGATCTCCTGACTTCACTAGTGCCTTCATAGGCTAATTCTAAGGTTTCCCATATTTCCTTAGCAGTAGAGCATGCTAATATACGACTTACCTCATTATCAGCAATACCTTGTTGAAGTAATGACATGGCCTTTGCATTCTTCTCGAAGGTCTTCAGATCTGTAGTAGTGTACTCACTCTCCTTCTTCTCTGTTCCATCTGAATTTTAGCCACCTTCTTGGTCCATTCTGATGATCATCCAGCACTCATAGTCTGTGCCAATGATCAGATTTCTCATGCAATTCTTCCACCAAGGATAGTTAGTTCCATTGAACTTTGGTAGCCTTGATCCTCCGGGTCCACTGGTCATTTCTTGAGTAGTCATTATGTCCTCCTTCTCTAGGTGTTACCCTTTCAAGAAGTTAGGCTCTGATACCAATTGTAAGTGCAAGAGACACTCAAGAGGGGGGTGAATTGAGTGTTTGTCCGAATGTTGAACTTTTTCGATTATGTAAGAACAGTAAAGAAACAGTTCTCTGACAGCGGAAATACAAACAATGAATAAACAACACAAGGATTTAACGAGGTTCGACTTCAAATAAGTCTACGTCCTCCACTCACTCACTCTTTTATTAATCAACTCAGAATAACAAAAGAATTACACTCAATCACTTATGCACCTATGCACAAGATGATTCCCCAACTTCCACCTATGGAAGTTCGACTCAACCACCAACTATGATGGTTCAAATGAATTGATCCTGATCAACTTCCCCAGCAACCTGAACTCACAGGATGCTCAAATCAAAAGTTTTTTCTCACGACAAAACACCTAATATGCTTAGAATGAGAGTAGTTTTAGATCTATGTGGTATTAGGGTTTATGCTAGGTTTGAATCTTGAGAGAGAATACTTTTGCTGAGAGAATACTCAAAAATTATCGTGCAAAAGCTTAAGGTTTGAATGCTAGCAAACTCTTAAATAAGCCTTTGGTAAGAATATTACATGATATTATGAGTATACTTTCCTCGGAAGTATAGATTATTCCAAGGAAAATATACTCAGTATAATATCATATAACACACTTACCATACTTAAGAAATCTTGCTCACATAACAAACCATGCATCCGTGTATTTTGAAAATCAATTTTACGCGGAAAGAAACTTTCCTAAAATACGAATGCATGAAGTAAATCTTAGAGGACTGGTTCAGATCTGTTCCCAGATTGTTCCAATCAACCAAGTTTTACTTGTAGTTGTGTATGACAAGTATCCGATGTTTCTTGTCATCCACAACTACCTCATCTCTCTAGTTTCAAACCTTTATAGTGCATTAAAACCTTTATACCACTTACATTGCATCTAAGACCTAAAAGCTACAACTTGATCTTGGTCTTCATGCAATTCTTCAAGATTTGGCTTCACTAGCTTCGTCTTTCTATCCATTGAACTTGTACTTTGGCACCTACACATGTAAAAAAAAACATGCATGCAATATAATAGTTCAATGTGGTTTGTCATCATTTAAAACTCAAAATAGGGAACATAACAACTATAAATACCTCTTGTCACATCAATGCAAAGGTATTGAATTCTCACCTAACTAACCTGAGTTTCTCACTCTAGACTCTCTCTCTACCTCAATCATCAACTGACTTGAGCGTCGGAGGGGCGATCCCGGAACAACCCCCGGGGTAGTTTTACGTGTTTTGCAGGATTCCAATGAACAGATAACCAGCTCTGCTCGGATTAAAAGACTTGCTCAGCACAGACCATTAACCTTAATTTCTAGACAGAAATAGTTTGGCGCCGTCTGTGGGGATAGTACAAAAAGTTACTTCGCCACCACTCAGCAAAGTTCACTTGCTATTCAGCAGGACTTAACCCCAGTGTTATTCAGCTATGGCCCCATCCAAAAACGCCCGTAACAAGCAATCTACTCAACCTCAAAGGTCCGAGGGGGAACCTTCACCACAACATAGGAGGTCAGCACGAACCCGATCCCCCTCAGTTCATACATTGGACCCTGATGAGTCATATTAATATAGGCATTTCATGATGCATTTAGGTTGCATTTTAGGATCATTTAGTTGCATTCTTAGTCCATAATTGCATATAGTTACTTAAGTTGAGAAGATATTACTCTTGTGTGTGTTTTCGTGTTTTGATAGTTTTCAGTTATTGAGAACACAATTGGAGTATTATTGGACAAGCTTAAGCATGAGGAGCATCTAGGAAGGAGCTAAGTCAAATGAGGAGTCCAAAGGGCATCTTCGAGTCGGATTGCAACTCGAACATAGCGGAAACATGTTAAAAGAAGTATGGAAATTGAGTCATGTGCACTCTTTTGATCATAACTTATTATCCAGAGATCTGAATTTAGTGATTCCAGTGGGGTTGGAAACTAGACTTGAAGAGATTTCCAACGGTATATTACACGCCCCTATACGACTTCTAGTTTGGGAGATATGGTCTTTGCAAGTTGACGCTGTTTTGCAGCACGAAAACCCGCGGCCGCGGGTTAATCCGGGTTTCCTAGTCGAATAAGGCTTTATCTTTTAACGAATTACACTCTATTTTTCTAGTTGTTTGAGGAAATAGAAAGGTATAAAGACTTAAGGGAATATTAGTATTTCCTAGCTTATTTTCTATTTTGTGTTTTACCATAATGAATTCATTAAAGATTAGAATTCTTTTTCTCTGAATTATTGAAGAACCCTAGTTTTGCTTTTTTCCCAATTACATTGAATTTTGAATAGAAGCTTTGATTTTTGCAAGATTGGTTTTACAATTGGTATTATTTCTCTTCTCTTCTTATTCCTATTCAATCCTTTATTATTAATTTATGTTTGCTTATTTAATTATGAATATGTTTTCCCCAATTATGATTGAGTAGTCTATTTCTAGGGTTTAGGGGGTTCCATGATCAATTAGGAAGGGATGTTTAATTAAAGGATTGATTTTTATTGATGCATGTTGATTCCTATTGAATGTTTTTATGTCTATTCAATCCAATTTGGCCAGATTTGATTGTTATAGTGTTGCAATATTAGGTTATGCGCTGAGAGGTATAAACTTGATATTAAGGCTAGTTTCAATAGGTAGAATTGGTGTTAATAAATTGCGAGAGCCTGTTAATATCGTTCTATGCTTGATTTAGACTTGAGAGAGCGAATCAATCTGTTTAACTGCATTATTAATTGTTGATTTTAGTGTTTCATCCCGAAATATTGATCATTGGTGAACCTATGCCCTAGACTTTTTATTCTTGATAATTCTTGATATAGTTATAGTCTAGTTTAGTATAATTACTCACAAACACTCGTTCCTATACTCTAGATTTGACTAACAATTAGGAAAAGAACACTGTTTCTCTGTGGATTTGACCCTACTTCCCTGACTACTATTTGTTAGAGGACTTTAGGATTACTTTTGATAAGGTGATACGACTTTAGCCTGTCAAAATTTGGCGCCGTTGCCGGGGACACGGTTTTGTTCCATTTTCTTTAATTGTTTTAGAGTCTAGATTATACACTCTCGTCTCAGAGAACACTTGTTCTTTGGGACAAAATCTCTTAATTGTTTGTTCTTTAGTTCTTCTATGCGCAGGAGTTTGAGTTCAGATTGCCTACAATTTGATCCTGAAATCGAAAGATCCTTTCATAGATAGAAGAACTTTTCCAAACAGTTGCGAGATAATCTAAGGGAAGATATTCTTTTGGATTCTGACTCTGATTCTAGCAGCATTGTCTCTATTACTCCACCAGAATCAGAGATGGCTCAAAGGCTTACTGACTTTTCCCAACCCTCTTTGGCTGAACTTCCCAAGAGCAATCAAATGCCTGAAATCGAAGCTGTAAATTTCGAGATCAAACCTGCATTGCTAAACATGATCGAAAGAAAACAATTTGGTGGTGGACCTAATGAAGACCCTAATCTTCATTATCAGGATTTTCGCCAATATTGCTCTACCATTAAGCAACAGGGAGTAACACAAGATCAGATTCGGGAGATTCTTTTCCCATTTTCACTTCGAGACAAGGCAAAGATGTGGTACAATGGGATTAATCGAGCCACTCTTGGGATCACTCATTGGAATACCTTGGCTCTAGCTTTCTACAGAAAGTACTACCCTCCAGAGAAGACTGCTAGGTTGCGTAGTCAGATTACAAACTTCACCCAAGGGACTGATGTGTCTTTACATGAAGCATGGGAACGATTTACAGATCTTCAGAGAGAATGTCCCCATCATGGTCTACAAAAATGGTTCCTAGTTCAGGGATTCTACAATGGTTTGGGGAACAACTCGAGACTTATCCTTGACTCTGCAGCAAATGGGAGATTCATGAAACTAGAAATTGATGCTGCACATGATTTGATCGAGGAGATGGCTATCCACAACTCTCAATATGGTAATCCTCGAGGACTAGCTAACAAGGGTGGGAAGCATGAGATAGATTCTATATCCCTATTAGCTGCACAGATGAATGCAATCAGCAATAAACTTGACAATATGCAGCTCTTCTCTCCTGCAAGTGTTGCTGCCTTGGGTACTACATCTGAGATTATGTGTGATAATTGTGGCATAGATGGACATTGGGCACAAGAGTGTCGGAGTTCTCTCGAACAAGTTAATGCTTTTCAAGCATATCGGCCGAACAACCTATACTCCAACACATATAATCCAGGGTTGAGAAATCATCCTAACTTGTCTTACAAGATCACTAATGTCCTAAATCCTCCTGCACCACAACCACAAGCACAACAATTGAACCAGAGGTACTACCAACAACCTTCCCAACACCCTCCTGGTTTCTCTAGACCACCTTTCAATCCATCTCAACAAGCACCTCCTGCCGATCCAATGATGGTTGAGATGAGAAACATGATGCTACAAATGCAAAAGGATCGACAAGCTGATAAGGCACAAATTGAGTCCATTCTTGCTCACAATAAGATGTTGGAGAATCAGTTGACACAATTGGCTACTTCGAACTCTACTCGACAACAAGGTGCTCTCCCAGCACAACCTGTTCAGCCTACAGATTCGGCAAATGCCATCACTCTCCGAAGTGGTTCTCACTACAATGGACCACCCATGCCTATTGATGATACTTTGAGTGTGGAAAATGATAAGGAACAGGTCCCAGCTGAAGCTACAAATGATAAGGAGAACTCTAAGCACACCACTGAACATGAAGAGACCAATGAAGCCAAAAAGCCTGCTATTGAGATTCCTCCTATCAAACTTCCTTTCCCCAATTGTCACCTAAAGAGTAAGCTGGATAAGAAATTTGGTAAGTTTCTTGAAGTCGTCAAGAATCTTTAGGTAACAGTTCCTTTCACGGAATTAATTACTCAAGTGCCTGCTTATGCTAAATTTATGAAAGATATCTTAACTAGGAAAAAGCCTTTTAACGAGGTGGAGACAGTTGCTTTTACTGAAGAATGTAGTGCCATTTTACAAAATAAATCTCCACCAAAATTAAAAGACCCTGGTAGTTTCTCTATACCTTGTCACATTGGTAGTTTGTTCATCGATAAAGCTTTATGTGATTTGGGGGCTAGTGTGAGTGTTATGCCATTGTCTGTTTCCTCAAAATTGAATATGGGAAGTTTGAAAGTTACCAATATTACTCTACAAATGGCCGACCGTTCTGTTAAATACCCCTAGGTATTTTAGAGGATGTACCTGTTAGAGTAGGTAAATTTTTTATTCCCGTGGATTTTGTTGTACTTGATATGGAGGAAGATAGGCAAATTCCAATCATTTTGGGTAGGCCATTCCATCATACTGCTGGTGCCGTCATTGATGTGAAAAATGGTAAGCTTACACTATCTGTTGGAGATGATGAGGTCACTTTTAATCTGAGCACTGCTTTGAAAAGTCCTATGCTAGAGGAAAAGTGCTATAGTATTGATGTGGTTGATGTAATTTGCTATGATAACATGCCCCAAGCTCTCTATGAAGATCCCTTGGAGGCAGTACTTTGTCTTGATTCTTCCACAGGTGATGGCAGTATATGGAGCAATGAAGTAGACGCTATTGAGAAGATGCTAGCAAGTGAAGAATCTGACCTTGATGGATGCCACCAGGTAAAGAGGTTCGATCGATCTGTGTGTAATGTTGAGGTAAAGAAACCCGACCTTAAACCTCTCCCCTCTCACTTGAAGTATGTCTTTTTAGATGAGCACGAGTTAGATCCTGTAATTGTCAGTGCTACACTCGATGATAGCCAACTTTCCAAACTTCTAGTTGTTCTGAAAAATCACAAGAAGGCTATAGGGTACAGTATTGATGATTTAAAGGGTATTAGCCCCGATTTTTGTATGCACAGGATACACCTCGAGGATGACCATAAGCCGTGCATTCAACCACAAAGGAGATTGAACCCAAACATGCAGGAAGTGGTCAAGAAAGAGGTGATGAAACTACTCGATGCAGGTATTATCTACCCTATTGCTGACTCTAAGTGGGTAAGTCATGTCCAAGTAGTACCGAAAAAAGGTGGCATGACTGTTGTGAAAAATGAAAAGAATGAGTTAATCCCTACTCGAACTGTGACTGGATGGCGTATGTGTATAGACTATAGGAGACTCAACATGGCCACTAAAAAGGACCACTTCCCTCTACCTTTTATTGACCAAATGCTTGAACGGTTGGCTTGTCATAAATATTTTTGCTATTTGGATGGGTATTCAGGTTTCTTCCAAATTCCCATTCATCCTGATGATCAAGAAAGGACCACATTCACATGCCCTTATGGCACTTTTGCATATCGTAGAATGCCCTTTGGTTTGTGTAATGCCCCTGCCACCTTTCAACGCTGCATGATGAGTATCTTTTCTGAGTTCATCGAGTCTATCATGGAAGTCTTTATGGATGATTTCAGTGTGTATGGTTCCACCTTTGATACATGTTTAGTTAATCTCACTAAAGTCCTGAAAAGATGTGAAGAGTGTCATTTGGTCTTAAACTGGGAAAAGTGTCATTTCATGGTGACTGAAGGAGTCGTCTTAGGCCATATTGTTTCTGATAGGGGCATCCATGTGGATCGAGCTAAGGTCCAAGTGATTGAGCAATTACCCCCACCAGCTAATGTTAAAGGGGTACGAAGCTTCCTTGGTCATGCGGGATTTTATCGCCGTTTTATCAAGGATTTTTCGAAAATTGCTAAACCACTGACCCAACTCCTTCTTAAGGATGTTCCATTTGTTTTTACAGATGAGTGTCTTGAGTCTTTTGACAGGATCAAGCAAGCTTTAATAACTGCACCTATTATCCGCTCTCCCGATTGGGAACTCCCCTTCGAGATAATGTGTGACGCCAGTGATTATGCAGTTGAAGCCGTACTTGGTCAACGCAAGGATAAGGTCTTGCATGCAATCTACTACGCTAGCAAGACATTAGACGAGGCTCAAGTCAACTATGCTACAGAAAAGGAGCTTTTGGCCATTGTCTATGCTTTAGAGAAGTTCAGATCTTATCTGATTGGCTCTAAAGTTATTATCTACACTGATCATGCTGCTTTGAAGTACCTTCTCTCTAAGAAGGAAGCGAAGCCTAGGCTCATTCGATGGATTCTCTTGCTCCAAGAGTTTGACATAGAAATTCGTGATAAGAAGGGCGCAGAGAACGTAGTTGCAGACCACCTGTCAAGGATCAAGCATGAAGATGGTATGAACTCAACTCCTATAGATGATTCTTTTCCTGACGATCATTTATATGCAGTCACAGCATAGATTCCTTGGTTTGCCGACTACGCCAATTACTTGGTAGGCGGCGTGATACCTCCTGATATGTCCTACCAACACAAGAAACGGTTCCTCCATGATGTTAAATTCTACTTTTGGGATGATCCTCACTTGTTTCGTGAATGTTCAGATGGTCTTTTTTCGAAAATGTGTACCTGAATGGGAGGTCAATGGAGTCCTTAAATCGCTGCCATAACTCACCTTATGGAGGACATCATGGCCCTTCTAGGACTGTTGCAAAACTCCATGAGTCGGGTTTCTTTTGGACGACAATGTTCAAGGATGCACAGTCTTTCATCATGTCATGCGACGCTTGCCAGAGGACCGGCAATATTTCGAGAAGGCATGAGATGCCCCAAATCGGTATTCTAGAAGTTGAAATCTTCGATGTTTGGGGTATTGACTTTATGGGACCGTTCCCCTCCTCCAATGGAAATTGCTACATATTGGTTGCTGTGGATTATGTCTCTAAGGGGGCGTTTGGTTCACATAGTGGTATGAGTTTGGAATAGAGAATGAAATCAAGGTGGTATAGGTTTGGAACTTGATACCTAATACCATGTGTTTGGTTTTTATTTGGGAATGAAATTTTTTCTTCTATTTGATACCTAGAGGTATTGGTATGAGCCAAACCCACCTCCCCCTTGGGTTTCTAAACCCATACCTTATGGTTTGAAGTATGGGTTTTAAATCTATCAAATAATAAAACAAACACTAGGTATGGGTTTTGCTCATTCTAAACCCATACCTGATACCAGAATCATGTGAACCAAACGCTCCCTAAGTGGGTTGAAGCCGTGGCATCTCCTACTAATGATTCTAAGGTCGTCATAGCTTTGTTCAAGAAGATCATATTTCCAAGGTTTGGGGTCCCACGAGCTGTGATTAGTGATGGAGGCTCCCATTTTCATGAACGACATTTAGACACCCTTTTGATGAAATATGGAGTCTACCATCGTACGGGATTAGCATACCATCCTCAAACAAGTGGGCAAGTAGAGGTTTCAAACCGCGAAATTAAGTCCATTCTTGAGAAGGTAGTTGCAAGTTCTAGGAAGGATTGGAGCACGAAATTAGATGACACACTCTGGGTTTACAGAACTGCATTCAAGGCGCCCATTGGTACTTCACCGTATAGGCTTGTGTATGGGAAAGCGTGTCACCTCCCCGTTGAATTAGAATATAAAGCTTTTTGGGCGATCAAGGAGCTTAATATGGATCAAAAGCTTGCGGGGGAGAAACGTCATCTACAACTCAATGAGCTTGATGAGTTTCGGTTGCTAGCGTATGATAGTGCACGAGTATACAAGGAGAAAACCAAGAAGTGGCATGACAAAAAGATCCTCCTCGGGAGTTCACGGTTGGAGATAAGGTTTTACTCTATAACTCTAGGCTAAAAATCTTTCCTGGAAAGTTAAAGTCTAGATGGTCAGGCCCTTTCACAGTTACCAGAGTGAACATGTTCGGTTCTGTCGAGATTATGAACGAAAAAGGTTAAAGTTTCAAGTTGAATGGTCAACGTCTGAAGTTGTACTATGAAGGCGCTCCTGTGGGTCTCGTTGAGGTACTCTACCTCTAAACACCTACCTCTACTAGTCATTGAAACGAGGTAAACGGTCGTGCGGGACCTGCATAAACCAGCGCTATTCGGGAGGCAACCCGAATCTCTAAATCTTCTTTTTCCTTTTACTCGTCATTTCTCTAAACAAAAGAAAAGAACAAAAATATTTGCATATTGAATTCACTTGAATTCAATTTATTTTTCATTCTTTGTGTGGTTTTTGAATTCACTTGAATTCCATCTTCATTTTTAGACTAACCATGCTAACAAGTGTTGTTTAGTGGTTTTGGTGTGCTATCTTTGACCCTAGGTGGAACCACAAGTTCCAACATGCATCCCGCGGCCAAAAAGCCCCCCATCACCCAAATTTCTGTCTGCCCGCGGGCTGAATCCCGCGCCCGCGGGATTTCAAACCCCCCCACTTGATAATACCCGCGCCCTCCCACTAGCAATCCCGCGCCCGCAGCCCACACCTTCCCCCATTCCTAACCCCTTCTGTCCGCCCGCGGGTTTTCGCCTGCGCCCGCGGGATTTCACAACTCTCTACAGCCCCCCCCCCCCCGAAATCCCGGGCCCGCAGCACTACCCCCCCCATTCCCACAGCATCTGTCCGCCCGCGGGATTTCGATCCCTCCCTACAGCACCCGACCGAACCCAAAACAAAACAAAAAAAAAAATTAATAAACAAACCACCCCACCCTCAAACACTCTCTCCCCCCCTCGACCCCACCTACCCCCTCGTCCACTCGCCCGGCCTCCTGCACCGACGACCGGCGGCGTCCGACCTCCCGACTCGCCGGCGACGCCACCCCCTCCCGCTCTCACAAACTTTTAGCACCCTACTCGCAACCCCACGACCCCACTCAGCCTACCCCCTCTCGACCGGCGGCGTCCGACCTCCCGACCCGCCGGCGACGCACACCTACACACCCCCCACACAGCCACCTTCCCCCCTTTCTTTTTCCATTCCCATCATCTCCAAACCCTAACCTTTCTCATTGAATTGGGGTTTATTCTTGAAGGTGCTTTGAAATTTCAATTGGGAATCTTGGACACATATTTGGATTTTCTCAATCAAGTCTTCTACATCAATCAATCGTGTACTTCACGTGGTAGTAAGTTTTCGATTTGTTCACTTTCCTTCCGAATTTTGAACACTTATTGTTTGTGCTTACTACTCGTTTTTGATACTTGGTTGCTATTCAAGTTGTTTATTGTTTATCAATCTTGATTGTGGTTTCGAAATTGTTGAGATTGGATTAATGGGCATTACATTCGTTGTGTGGTGATTCTTGTGAAGTTTTTGTGATTGTTTTGTGGTGATTGTTCTTGGTTGTGTGCTCAAAAGCGTCATGAGATCCTTCGCGAGAGTCTTGTCTAAGCCAAAACCCATCTACAATCCCAATGAGCACTCACGCAAAATACAAAAGAAAACCCCCTCCAAACCACCTTCCAAGACTTCCACAACTTCAAAAGCCAAAGCATCTAAATCGACCACTTCCAAAGCCATGACATCCATTCCACCCCCTCCACCATAACCCCAACCCTCTATCTCTCTCTGAATGCCGTGACTAAGATAGGCTTTGATTGGGCTTTTGAGTACATTGAGCAGACACATCATTGGGGCCGAGTCTTCCGCTTGAACGAGCGGATTTATCCTGAGCTCGTAGTTGAATTTCTGGATTCCCTTGCAGTGGGAACATCGAAAGGTGATGTAGTATTCACCCTTGAGGGTACGGAGCATATCATGTCTTGGGATGAGATAAATATTCTGTTTGGTTGGCCTACAGGGGGGCATGTTGGTCCATCCATAGTTGTTAAAATCCCGATTCAAATCTTAGAATCTTACAATTTTACGATTCAAATATGGTTGTACGATTCGATTCACGATTCTACACGATTCCATGCATTTTTTTGTACCAACGGAAACCTCATACTTCTAAATCAAATTTATTTAAGATACCAAAGCTATTAATAGACATATATGGTCAATATCGCCTATTTATTGGCTAAACAACTACTTTTTTCAATTATTAGTCTTACAAAATGAGCAATATTCAGATCATACATTTTCGTAGAATCTTACAATTTTACGATTCGATTTTACGATCCGATTCTAAGACCACCTTACGATTCAAAGTAGAATCCCGATTTTAACAACCTTGGGTCCATCTACCTTCATGCAATTACAAGATGGTTCCAGTTGTGATAAATTTGATCCCATCTCCTTTTGGAAGCAGATTACTGGGCGTTCTAATTGGGCATCGGGTTCTAGCAAGTCCTCATCTATTGGTTGTCCTGCTCTCCGCCTGCTTCACCGCTTTCTACTTCAACTTTTCCGTCCCAAATCGGAATCAGGGCAAGTCGCTCTACAAGATTTCAAACTTCTGTGGTTTCTTTCTATGTCTCCCGCGACTGTGCACGGCAAATTGAACTTTGCCAAGTTTCTTATGGGTGGATTTCTTTGGGAACGGGATGTAAAGAAAGGTGATATCTCCATGGGTGGATTTGTTTCTGTGTTTGCTCTTGATAGAGGCCTCGATTTAGCCTCTAAAGTGACTTCTTGCTCCACCAACCTCCTTAACACCACTGCTATGGATCGATATGGATGGCTCGTCCACCAAGCTAAGAACAGGTATCTATGGTTCGTTAAGCCTTGTCATTCCACAGAAAAGCGCATCATCTACGATATTCTACCTAATGCTCATCCTCAGGATTCTAGTGTTTGGTTGTGGAATCCCCGTGCTATCTCTGAAACTATAGAGGTAGGCGGCAAGATTCAGGGGATATTCCCGTGCCCTCAGTGTGTTGCATTATCATCCCCAGCAGCTGTCATCTCTCCCACACTCGAAGCACCCCCACCTCCAGTCTCCGAGGACCCCTCGTGCAGCACTACTGTGTTTCCTGAGAGCATGGAAGCCCGCTTCAGTCGCTTCATGAGTTCTTTTGCATCATTTCAGACGACGATGTTATCTCGTCTCGAGACTGTTGAGCGTCATATGGAGGACCTTCGTGCCGAGGTCCGTGATCTACGTCGGCCGCTAGACGCTTCTGGCCCCATCGCTTCTAGCGTCGACACTACTCCTGAGCCATCCTCGATGGACGAAGCTCCTGTTGCGTGAGCTTTCCTTTTTCCCTTTCCTTACTTTTTACACAGTGAGACACTGTGCTGTATTTAGCTTGGGGGAGGGATATTCTATCTTTATTGTTTCTAGTGTAGTTTTTATTGCTTTGTAGTTGTTACACGCTTTTGCCTGTTCATTATGAATAGGATTTTACGTGTAACCAAAAAATGTACTGCTTTCTTAGTTGCATCATAGTTGCATTTTAGCTAGCTCATTTCATTCTAGTTTTCATCTATGGGACTATTGTTGGCACACCTTCGAGAATTTTGTGGATATCTCTACTACAGCTCTACAGCTTTGTTGTACAGTGGTTTCATGATTCTTCATAGCATAATTGTGATACGATTGATTGGTTGTGGCAAGACTGTTTGATCTCTCTGGCTGGCTATACCTTTACTGTGCAGACAAAATTGACCCATGTGAGCTTCTATGCCTAATAAACTGACGAATCTGTGTCAGTTATGTTCTTTCATGAGTGATTAGTTCCTCAGTTGATGTATTGATCTTGATTTTGACCTGGTACATCCTTGATACTTGATTGTGTACACTATTTGATATGATTGAGGCGTTCATTTCATGATTTTAACTCCAGAGTTCTATTTGCTTACATATTTCCCGTCTCTAGCCCCGCTGAGCTTTCTTGACCCTTGCTTGCTACTTTCACCCATATTACAACCCTTAACCTCATTTGATTATTGTCCCAAGCCTAGCTTGGGGGAGCAAGTGTTAGTTTTGGTCATACTGTATCACATGGATGTAGTTAATGCATGGTTTTGTTGAAGGAAAGTGTTATTAATGAGCTTTATCATCGAATTCGAATGTGGTGCAAAGAGATTTTGGCAATATGAAAAAGAGTGAAGAAAAAGAAATGAAAGAACAAAGAAAGTGAACATATTTTGAAAGAAAAGTGAAAAGGTTATATATGGGTTACTATGCATGAAAGATATTGTGGTGATATTTTGGTAATGATGGTGTTATATGAAGTTGTGAATGCCTTGTTAGGCCGTTTTACATTGATATTTGCTCCCCTTCTTGGCTTTTCCACCACATTTCCCAAAATATGATCCATACCCTTAACCCTAGCCTCATTACAACCCTTGAAAGTCCTCTTGATCTTAGTGTGTTACATTTTTCATGTTGAAAGTGAGTCAAAAGGTCAAAGTTAAAGAGTACTGCTTCTTCTGAGTTGATATATATAGGTTGAGATCGTTGAGTGTCATTGATTTTCGCCCTAAACACAAGAGAGTATTAGTTCACATACCTATAGTGAGGTCTGTCAAGTGTTGTTAAGTCCAGCTTGGGGGAAAGGGTTTGTGGTAAGATTGTCGAGTTGATTGGTCACATGACGTGCTATGCGGCTTTGTTTCATTGATACTCGATGCTTGGTTCATGTAGGATTGATATCTCCCGTGTTTTGGATTGCGTGCTTGACCCTGTTTTAGTCTCATATTGTAGGTTATCATTTTCTTCCCGTGTCTATTGTTTGATTGCTTGAGGACAAGCAACGGTTTAGCTTGGGGGAGTTTGATGAGTCATATTAATATAGGCATTTCATGATGCATTTAGGTTTCATTTTAGGATCATTTAGTTGCATTCTTAGTCCATAATTGCATATAGTTACTTAAGTTGAGAAGATATTACTCTTGTGTGTGTTTTCAGTGTTTTTGATAGTTTTCAGGTATTGAGAACACAATTGGAGTATTATTGGACAAGCTTAAGCATGAGGAGCATCTAGGAAGGAGCTAAGTCAAATGAGGAGTCCAAAGGGCATCTTCGAGTCGGATTGCAACTCGAACATAGCGGAAACATGTTAAAAGAAGTATGGATTGAGTCATGTGCACTCTTTTGATCATAACTTATTATCCAGAGATCTGAATTTAGTGATTCCAGTGGGGTTGGAAACTAGACTTGAAGAGATTTCCAACGGTATATTACACGCCCCTATACAACTTCTAGTTTGGGAGATATGGTCTTTGCAAGTTGACGCTGTTTTGCAGCCCGAAAACCCGCGGCCGCGGGTTAATCCGGGTTTCCTAGTCGAATAAGGCTTTATCTTTTGACGAATTACACTCTATTTTTCTAGTTGTTTGAGGAAATAGAAAGGTATAAAGACTTAAGGGAATATTATTATTTCCTAGCTTATTTTCTATTTTGTGTTTTTCCATAATGAATTCATTAAAGATTAGAATTCTTTTTCTCTGAATTATTGAAGAACCCTAGTTTTGCTTTTTCCCCAATTACATTGAATTTTGAATAGAAGCTTTGATTTTTGCAAGATTGGTTTTACAATTGGTATTATTTCTCTTCTCTTCTTATTCCTCTAGATTTGACTAACAATTGGTATTATTTCCCCAATTACTCTAGATTTGACTAACAATTAGGAAAAGAACATTGTTTCTCTGTGGATTCGACCCTACTTCCCTGACTACTATTTGTTAGAGGACTTTAGGATTACTTTTGATAAGGTGATACGACTTTAGCCTGTCAGACCCTAACCTGGAACTCTCTCAGGAGCAGCAGCCATCCCCCTCTCGGGAAATACAGCATGTTGACCCCCAACCCTTGTTCGCAACTGATATTGCACTCATAGCAGCTCAGCTGCAGCAAACCATACAACAAAGCATCATGCAAATGCTGACTACCCTCCAGCAGGGCAAGGTCATAATCAACTCAACCTTCAGCAACGGGATGATAATGTCCTGAGACAATCTCAGAGGGAAGAACACAAGCCCCGCTCTGCCCATGGCCAACCTAACCGACAAAGGTCGGCAGCTAGGGATCCCGTTCGGTCCCAAAGGGCACCCTCCAGACAGGACGAGCGCCCTCCACTTGGGGAGAGGTCGGCTCATCGGGAAACCGCCCTCCGAAGAGAAGAGACTCACGTCTCCAAGTCGCCGAGGGGAAATCCTGGTCGCAAGCCAGAGGATGCTAGGTACATTCTCAATGAGAAGCGCCGTAGTCAGGGGTATGACGCCCGCAGTTTCTAGATCGCAAAGCAGCTCAGCGAGAAGGACAAGGCGACTCGGCACAGTCCAAGCCTCTAAGACTGGGCAATGGAAGCTTAAAGTTCATGACCCCGTTCAATCGAGAGATCATTGACACCCCTACCCAAGGAAAAGTTAAAACACCCCTGATCGAGCAATTTGCGGGTCTAACCAACCCGAAAGATCATATGGCCACTTACAAGACCCAGATGAGTGTGCAGACCAGCTGCAAGGCTACGTGGTGCCGGTTCTCCCCCACCACACTGAAGGGGCTCGCGCTCAATTGGTTTCAAGAACTTCTAGCCGGAATCATCACTGATTTCGCGGTACTTGAAGATGTGTTTACCCATCAATTCGTGGCCGGAACGAGGCAAAAGAAGACAAGCTTGCACCTCATGGGGGTCAAACAAGAAAAGAATGAGAGTCTAGCCGACTACATAAAAAGGTTCAATGAAGAATCTCAGAAAGTGTCCGACCTGCAGGACGCAGTGGCATTCGCTGCTCTCATGTCCGGGGTGCAGCCTGGTCGGCTCAGATGGACATTAGCTGAAAGCGAAGTTAAAACCTTCTCTGAGGCCATGGTAAAGGCTCAGAGATATATCCAAGCGGCAGACATCTGTCGTCACTCGGAAGAAGGAAGTAAGAAAAGAAAAGAAGAGAGCAGCAACAGAGATCAGCCCAAGCAACAGAAAATGGGTGGTAGGTCCGACAAATTTACAGACCACGGAAACGACCCTCGTTTTAACAAGAATCGGAGAGAAATCTACTTGGACATCAAGCACAAGTCCATGCTGCCCCATCCCCCACCCATCTCGACTCCGGCGTATCGGCGGGATAATAGCCAGTGGTGCGAATACCACCGAGAATGTGGTCATACCACAAAAGATTGCAGAGAGCTGAAAAAAGGACTGGATAACTTAGCGGACCAGGGGAAGCTGAACCGCTACCTCAAACACACCAGTGAAGAGAAGGGGAAGGAGAAGGTCGGTCAGTCTAATAGTGGGGATACGGAGGGTTTCATTGGAGTCATAGCAGGTGGCTTCGCCTCAGGAGGCCAAACCGGCCGAGCCAGGAAAGCCCACCTCCAAAATCTCAAGCATCAAGTGTTGGAAGTCAAGCCGAGCCGGTCGGACTGCCCCATAATGACGTTCGGGGAGTCCAGTCGGTCGATAGCGTACCCCATGATGACCCCCTGGTCATCGAGCTCAAAGTGGCCAATTCCCGGGTGAAGCGCGTGTTGGTTGATAGTGGGTCATCAGCCGACATCATCACTCTGGAATGCTTGAAGAAGCTGAAGCACAGTATGAAGGATGTCACACCCCTCGACCAGCCACTCATAGGCTTCGGGGGTAACTCTCTGCATCCTGTCGGATCGTTAAAGCTCCCCACTCGCAGGCCCGACTAAGGCCCTGTGCAGGGTGAGCAACCGCACAGGGCCCCCAAAATATAAGGGCCCAATTGTATATCTTGCTTGCCCAAAAAAAAAATTAAATCTAATAAATGTTTCACTACTTTCACGCTTCTGATTGTTCCTTCTGCTTTGCTCCAAAACGCCATTAATGATAATTGATTCTTCATCATTTCCTAGTTTCCGCCATTAATGATAATATACAGTTTCAATATGACTTTTCTTCTACACTTTTTCTCATCCTCCATTTCGAATTTAAGTGGTTTCAAATTTTCAGATGCTACTGCCTACTACTCTACATTCATTCACCATTATTCCTTTCAACTTCATAATTCTTTGACTTTTTCTCTTGAGTTTCGATCAGATCTTTTCGATCTATTCTTTTCCAGAATTAGTTTGCACTTTGCAATTTGTTTTAAAGCAACAACCATACATGATATATTGGCTTGTGAATCAAGTTATTAACAACGAACGTCTTCGCTATTCTTCGGTACATATTTACCTTTTTGCAATTTTTTTTGGTGTTCTTTGTTTTTGAATATGTAGTATATGTGGAATTTTGGTTTGCAAGGAAAACAAATTTTATTAGTTGTATGAAATTTTACTTTTGACATAGGTTTTTTTTTACTCTTTTGGGGCCTCATAATTTATTGTACTAACAGGGCCCCTAAATTGTATGAGACGGCCCTGCCCACTCGGATGGGTGAGAAAGGCAAAGGAAGAAGCCTACCGATTGACTACCTAGTGGTCAACATCCCTCAACCATACGATATAATACTGGGGCGACCCACTCTGAACAAAACAAAGGCTGCTATCTTGATCTACCAACTCCTTATGCAGTTCGAAACAGATGAAGGGAAGGTCGGAAAAATACAAGGGGATCAGCAAGCCGGAAGAGAATGTTATGTTAACAGCTTGAAGAACAGAGCTGAAATCGACGTCCAAGAGGACTCGAAGAAGAGGAAAAGAGAAGGTTCACCAAAAAATCTCGGGGTATACATCACAGAGAACCCCAAGCAGTACGAACGACCTCAGCCAGCTGAGGAAGACGAAGAAGTAGTGATCGAGACAGAACCCGGTCGGACTGTGAGGGTGGGCAAGACCCTAAACCCAGAAACAAGAGCACAAGTAGTGGAGGTGCTTCGAGAGTATGAAGACGTGTTCGCCTATGAGGCCTCAGAAATGCCTGGTCTTAATCCCAAAATTATGTGCCATGAACTCAACATTAAGGAAGGGTACAAGCTGGTCAAGCAAAAACTAAGGCATCAGGGCCCGGAAAGATGCAAGGCCGCTGCGGTCGAGGTCAAAAAGCTGCTCGAAGCAGGATTCATAGAAGAATGCCAGTACTCGAAATGGCTAGCCAACGTAGTACTGGTAAAGAAGCCGAGCGGGGCTTGGCGCATGTGTGTGGATTTCACAGACCTGAACAAGGCCTATCCGAAAGATAACCACCCTCTGCCCAAAATTGATAGGCTGGTCGATTCTACGGCTGGTCATGCCCTCTTAAGCTTCATGGATGCCAATGCAGGCTATCATCAAATTCCGATGGCAGAGCATGATCGAGTACATACTGCCTTCACCACCCCTCAAGGGGTTTATTGCTACAAAATGATGCCATTCGGCCTGAAAAACGCTGGGGCCACCTACCAGCGGACAATCAACAAAATTTTCAGTGATCAGTTGGGTTGGAACATAAAGGTGTACGTTGACGACATGATAGTCAAAAGCAAAGCCCATTCTGATCACCCAGCCGACCTGAGGGACACGCTGAGCACACTGAGGAAGTATCGTATGATGCTCAACCATAAGAAATGCGTCTTTGGGGTAAAAGGGGGTAAGTGCCTCGGATTTCTAGTTGAGGAGAAGGGCATTGAAGCCAACCCCGACAAGATCAAGGCAGTGCTCGAGATGAAATCCCCTCGCAATGTTAGGGAAGTGCAGCGCCTCACTGGTTGCCTAGCTGCACTCGGACGATTCTTATCCCGGTCGGCCGATAAGAGCCTCTTCTTTTGCAAGGCCCTTAAGAGAAAAAAATTCACATGGGATGAGGCGGCTGAACAGGCCTTCACATCCCTCAAACAACATTTGTCAACGCTTCCGAAGCTCATGTCCCCATTGCCGGGGGAAACATTGTTCATTTACTTGGCGGTATCAAAATATGCCCTAAGCGCTGTGCTGGTGGCCGAAAGGGAAGGGGCACAACACCCGGTCTACTTCATTAACCATGCCTTCCGAGGGGCAGAAACAAAATACAGCGAGGTGGAGAAGATGGTCTTCGCCCTCGTCATGGCTAGTCGAAAACTGAAGCCCTACTTTCAGGCCCACCAGATCAAAGTCCTCACTGGACAACCCCTTTGCAAGGTAATTGAAAGCAGAAACCACTCCAGTCAGATGATAGATTGGGCCGACCAACTGGCTTACTTCGGTTTAGAGTACGAGCCTAGAAGGGCCATAAAAGCCCAAGCCTTGGCTGATTTCATAACCAAATGCACAACTCGGCCCCCGGTCGGCCAAAGAGAGGAATGAGAATTGTTCGTAGATGGTTCCTCCACCAAGTCGGGGTGAGGAGCAGGGCTAGTGCTCAAACCCCCGGTCGGAGAAAAGATGGAGTATGCTATCAAGTTTGAGTTCATGGGTCTAACAACGAAGCAGAGTATGAGGCCCTCATCTTGGGGCTTCAGCTCTGCATTTTGGCAGGGGCTCATTTCCGCATCAGCCACATACCGAGGTCGAAAAACCAACAAGCCGAAGCCCTAGCTTGTATGGCCAGCTCAGCAGAAGGGTCAGCCCCTCGGACTATCATGTGGGAGGTACTTCGCCAACCCAGCATTAATGCCAAGGAACAACTGGTCCTGGATCGGACATCCACCTAGTTGGATGAAGTGGTCGGGTATTTGAGAGATGGAATCCTCCCAGCAGAGTCCAAGGAGGCCGAAAGGATCAAGCACCGAGCAGGTTGGTTCTTATGGCATGACGAACAACTCTACAAGAAATCATACACACACCCGCTGCTGAAATGCGTAACTCTCGAAGAAGGAAACTACATCTTAAGAGAGATACACCAAGGGGCGTGCGGAAGCAATAAGGGTGGGAGGACTATAGCTGGAAAAGCTCTAAGGGAAGGGTACTACTGGCCTACTCTCAAGGCAGATGCACAAGAACTGTTGCAAAGGTGCCCTTCTTGCCAATTTCACTCGAATATTCCTAGAGCTCCATCCACCCCCCTCACCTCCATCCAAGCAGTTCTACCATTTGACAAATGGGGCATGAACCTCCTCGGTCCCTTCCCTCCAGCCTCGGGTCAACGCAAGTTCTTGATAGTGGCAATAGACTATTTCACCAAGTGGACAGAAGCCGAGCCACTCGCCTCCATCACTGAGAAGCAAGTCCAAGCCTTCATCTGGAGAAACATAATCACAAGATTTGGGGGTACCCAGAGCCCTGATGTCTGACAATGGTCGGCAATTCAACAGCGGACCAACTCGGGAGTATTGTGCTCGCTTCGGCATACAGACCAGGTTCTCAGCAGCGTCCCGACCACAAACCAACGGTCAAGCTGAGGCTGCTAACAAGATAGTGCTCAAAGGAATCAAAAAATCCTTGGATGCAGCAAAAGGGGATTGGGTAGACGATCTACCTGGAGTTCTCTGGTATGCTCGGACAACTACTAAGGAAGCAACTGGGCACTCCCCGCTCGGTTTGGTATATGGCAGTGAAGCGGTCCTGCCGGTAGAGGTTGGCATCCCATCACCTCGGATCACCTTCTATGACTTCGAGCAAAACGAAGAAGAAAAGCCTGTTAACCTCGACCTACTACCAGAAACAAGGGGCAATGCTTTACTAAGGTCGATCTGCTACAAACAGAGGGTGACTCGGTAATTCAACCGTCGAGTTAAAATGAGGCCAATCCAGCTCGGAGATTGGGTGGTCAGGAAGGTCGAAGCAACAGGGCTCTCACACCTAAAAGGCAAGTTAGGGGATAATTGGGTTGGTCCTTACAAAGTCACCAAAGTGAACATGCCCGGCACATTTCAACTAGAAAACCCTGAAGGCATTCCACTTGCTCGACCATGGAATTTGGACAATCTCAAGAAGTTCTATGTCTAATGTTCGTCAATTTCAAATGGGGTATATATGCGATGTAAACTGGCCAAGTGTGGCATGTAACTGCTCGGACCATTTAAGGTCTGATATGAATAGACTTAACCAGTCAGTTTCAAGAACTTAACCAGTCAGTTTCAATTTTGAGTTGTGATTTTAGTTAACCAGTCAGTTTCAATGACTTAACCAGTCAGTTTCAATTTTGAGTTGTGATTTTAGTTAGTCAATCCTGATCAACGTTATCAAAACATGACTTAACCAGTTCGGAAAATAACGAGCAAAATGGTGTAATTGCAATTGAAAAACTCAGAAGTGGTCAGACTAAATAAGAGTATCATTCATAATAAGTTGGATACAAGCTAAGGCCTGGTACTACCAAAGCCAACTAATACAAAAATAAAGAGCAAAGCTTAAGCAACAGGGGGGTCTGTCTGCTCATTTTTGCTTTCGTTGAGCTCCTCAGACCTTGCCACCCCTCGGCCCTGATCCTCCACGACGACCTCCTCAACATCCTCTTCGGCCACATCCTCATCATCATCGGAGAGGGCAATATGTAGCTCAGAGAGGAGGGCCCGATCTTCTTCCTGCATAAGGACGTTGTAACTCGCCATCGCCTCACCACAGGAGAAGGATGGGTGTGATCTGGCCAAAGCCGCCTTCATTCTCTTGAGGGCGTCGTCCACCCCCATCTTCTACGCGGTAGAGCGGACCTCATTGACAAAAGTCTCGCAAGCCTTGGGCTCTTTCCAGGCTGCGAAACATTCGTCACCAATCTTCGGCTGCTTCTCCAATTCAGCCAAAGTGGCACTCAGCTCGGCCACCTTGCTTAGCACGTCGCCTGTCTGCTTGTCAGCTGCCAACTGCCAACTTAGCAAGCTCAGCATCCTCCCTAGCCTTAATCAGCGCAGCCTTGTCCAGAGCCCATCCATCCCGCTCGGTCTGGAAGTCCTCCTGGTCGCGCTTGATGCAGCGCTCACCATTGGCGAGCTTGGCCTCGGCTATCCTTTTCCCTCCTTTGCAGCATGAAGCTCGTCAAAATGCTTCTTGCCTTTGGCCTCCAGAGTCGCCACCTTATCGGCCAGGCGAACTTTGTTCCTAGCCACGTTGGCCAACCGAGCTGAGAACTGAAACCAAAAATAGCGATTAGCAACTTAAAAACAAGCAAGATCGACAAGGTAAAGAACGGGGCTCACCTCAACCCAGCAGCGGAACACGTCATTTGTTTCCTGAGGTCCGCTGGTCGCAGCGATATGCTCCTGGTCGGCAGGGCTGTAGAGGCACTCCACCGCATTTGTCCAACGGGTATCCATCCCGCGGACATCCAGCTCGGTAAAGGATTTGGCCAAAGCCAGGCTGAGCTCTCGGGATCGTCGTGAGGCCCATGAGGAGGGGAGGACGGCGTGTACTGAGGACTTTTGACCGGACGGAAGTCGTCGGAATGAACAGAAATGCGAGTCCCCTCGGACCTGTCAGCCCGCTCCTCTGTCTAAGGACTGTTTACCTCCACAGATTTAGCCTTTTTGGTCTTCTCGACCTGGGCTTTGGCCAGCGCCCTTTCGGTCATAGCTACCTTCTCAGGAGCCCTTTCTTTTCTCTTTTTCGAAGCCTTGGGCTTCGAGGGATCCTACAAAGTAAGGAAGAAGTTAGTCGGATGCAAAAAAAAAAAGAAGGGGCTCGAGATGACTCAAAATCGCAAGACTTGCCTTGGGTTGAGGAGGAGTGCTGAGCTTTTTGGCCTTTAGCTCGGCCTTGAGCTGAGCCGCCCTCATCGCAACGTAGTTCAGTTTCTCAGCCATGTCGGGGTCGGATTCAAGGAGATAGGCTAAAGAAGAAGCTGCAGAGAAAACTAAGTTAAAAAAACAATGAAAAGAAACATTAAAGCAAGTAGATTAACCCCCTCGGCCGATTACCCTTGGGGAATGTCCAGCTCAGCCCGACCGCCGACAGCAGATGCTCATTTTTGAAAAGACGGCAGCTCGATAGCCAATTGCTGGCCACGTACTCCTCTCCCCCCTGAACTATCTGGGCGTCGGTCTGCATATATATAGCAGCGACCGCCTCTTCCTCGGACAATTACGGAACCCTGAAATTCAGCTCATGGTTCGGCTCTACCTCAGGCCAGACAGTGGGAACCCCCTAGTCTCCTTCGTAAAAGACAAAGGCGAACTCCCTCCTAAACCCTTTCTGGGATGTGGGTAGGTCGAGTACCGCTTTGTATCCTTGCCGAGCCTGGAAATACCACCAGCCCGGGCCGTTTTCTCCCGCCATCATCTCGACCAGTTTGAACATGTGGCGCCATAACGTGATGGTGGGTCGGACGCTTAGCATTGCACAAAGTGTCTGAACAGTTATGATTCACCCCTAGGAGTTCGGGGAAGTCTGACTTATGGTCAAGTTATATGCGTTTAAGAGGTCCTTCACAAATGGAGTCAAAGGAAACCGGAGCCCCATCTCCATGGACTTGTAATATACCGCAGTACAACCAGGAGGGGGGGTTAGAACAGTGTGGAAAGCCTCCGGTCGGACCAACATGTACGGGTCCCTTATCTGAAATCTCGTCGCTTGTCCCCTCGGATCGTCGAGAAAAGCCTTCATCAATGAAGGCAAAGGAAACTTCGACCGCGGACCTCCTTTCGGATCCAGATCTGGAAACTCCGGTCGACCAGAAGTAGATGTCTCTCCTTCGCCATCCGACATGGTTACCCTCACTACACCATCATCAATATATTTATCTAAGTAACTGGCTTTGGAAGGAAAGGCCAGGGACACTTCCCAAGGGAAGGGAACAGCGCCCTCGGCCTCTTCCTCTACTGACGATGAGGGGCTCAGGAGCAGAACCGCGTCGGGAACGGCCGAGGGGTCGGAGCAACTTATTAAGGTTGACACCAGCGTTATTCCCATTCCCCTCACCTCCTCGGACAAATTGTAGGGAGGTGAGGTCGGGGGTGTCACCGACTCGGACGATTCTCCCATTATTATATAGACAAGGGAGTCGGCCGAGGTTATTAAAAGAAAAACGAAAAAGCTAAAGAAACAAGAGCGTACCTGGTCGGACGATTGGAACCGGAGAAACTGCTTGAAAAAGTTAGAGAGAAGCGAGAGCTTTTAGAGAGCTTTTAGAGAGAGAAAGCTTGAAAAAGTTTTGAAGGATTGCACAAATGATTTCTCTCTCCTCTCCGTACATATATATAGGCGTGCCTCGGGCCGCGTCCCTTCATAGGCTTATTAAATGCTTCCAGATGAAACGTCGAAATTTTTGGGAAGCTCCGTCCAGCTCAACTACCCAGCTGAGAAATGCCATGTGGCAAACTCTACTGTTTTCTAGCTCAATGTCACCCGCTCGGTCGCAACGGCAGCCTCCTCAAGGATGCCGGTCGGATAAGATGACAGTCTCCAAATTCCTTTCACTTAGTCAACATTCGCTAAGTGCTAGGGATCACCTGGTCGGCCTCTCCAGGGCTTGTTAATCCTTGTCCCAGCTGCGCCCGTCAATCCAAAACCCGGTCGGTCAACATGGGGCTCCCTTACCCATTGTCCGACCAGGCCTCTACAAGTTCCCTTCACCTAGTCAAATCAACTAAGTGCTAGGGAACACCTGGTCGGCCTCTCCAGGGCTCGTTAGCCCCTGTCCGAGCTGCGCCCGTCAATCCTGAACCCGGTCAGTCAACATGGGGCTCCCTTAACCATTGTCCGACCAGGTCTCTACAAGTTACCTTCACTTAGTCAAATCAATTAAGTGCTAGGGAACACCTAGTCGGCCTCTCCAGGGCTCGTTAGCCGCTGTCTGAGCTGCGCCCGTCAATCCAGAACCCGGTCGGTCAACATGGGGCACCCTTACCCATTATCCGACCAGGCCTCTGCAAGTTCCTTTCACTTAGTCAAATCAACTAAGTGCTAGGGAACACCTGGTCGGCCTCTCCAAGGCTCGTTAGCCCCTGTCCGAGCTTCGCCCGTCAATCCAAAACCCGGTCGGTCAACATGGGGCTCTCTTACCCATTGTCCGACCAGGTCTGGACAAGTTCGCTTCACTTAGTCAAATCAATTAAGTGCTAAGGAACACCTGGTCGGCCTCTCCAGGGCTCGTTAGCCCCTGTACGAGCTGCGCCCGTCAATCCAGAACCCGGTCGGTCAAGATGGGGCTCCCTTACCCATTATTCGACCAGGCCTCTACAAGTTCCCTTCACTTAGTCAAATCAACTAAGTGCTAGGGAACACCTGGTCGGCCTCTCCAGGGCTCGTTAGCCCCTGTCCGAGCTGCGCCCGTCAATCCAGAACCCGGTCGGTCAACATGGGGCTCCCTTACCCATTGTCCGACCAGGTCTATGCAAGTTCCCTTCACTTAGTCAAATCAATTAAGTGCTAGGGAACACCTGGTCGGCCCCTCCAGGGCTCGTTAGCCCCTGTCCGAGCTGCGCCCGTCAAGCCAGAACCCAGTCGTTCAACATGGGGCTCCCTTACCCATTGTCCGACCAGGTCTCTGCAAGTTCCCTTCACTTAGTCAAATCAATTAAGTGCTAGAGAACACCTGGTCGGCCTCTTCAGGGCTCGTTAGCCCCTGTCCGAGCTGCGCTCGTCAATCCGGAACCTGGTCGGTCAGTCTAAGGGCTCTTTAGCCCTTCAGCCGAGTTGGTCTCCTCTTCAAGGACCTGGTCGGTCAATCTAGGGGCTTTTTAGCCCCTCAGCCGAGCTGGTCGCCTCTTCAAGGACCTGGTCGGTCAATCTAGGGGCTCTTTAGCCCTTCAGCCGAGCTGGTCACCTCTCCAAGGACCTGGTCGGTCAATCTAGGGGCTTTTTAGCCACTCAGCCGAGCTGGTCTCCTCTTCAAGGACCCCGGTCGGTCAGTTTGGGGCTCAGCCCCTCATCCGAGCGGCTTTTCCCTTCCTATGGTTTTAACTTGGGGCTAAGGGTACCCCTTCATGGACTCCCGACCAGGTATCAAGGAGGCTCCCTTTCAAGGACTCCCGACCCGGTATCGCCAGGGGCTCCTTGTCGGTCTCTACATTATAGGCCAGTCCAATTGACATCGTGGACCCGGTCGGCGCTTGCCCGACCCGGTCTCCTATCAGCTTTCCCCTATGGAGGTCGTTCGCAAAGTCAAGGAGGGAAGAAAAATTACGCCACGAACGGGCTTCACCCAGTCGGACGGCTCTTCTGCCCCTTCCTGGCGTGGGGCTAAATGTTTGGGCCCATTAAATCCCCTCAAGAGTCCTATGCCATGTGGCACCGCCACCTAAGCTCCGTGGGTCCCACCCGCCCTACAGCATGGCTAGCAAGCATTGGGGGATTTATGGGTCCCACTGAAATCATTCTTGAAAAGGTATCTCCAATCCCTAGGTGAGCTGTCCCATCCAGCACACCATTTCCTAGGGGTCATCACCACTATAAATACCTTTTGTCAAATCAATGCAAAGGTATTGAATTCTCACATAACTAACCTGAGTTTCTCACTCTAGACTCTCTCTCTACCTCAATCATCAACTGACTTGAGCGTCGGAGGGGCGATCCCAGAACAACCCCCGGGGTAGTTTTACGTGTTTTGCAGGATTCCGGTGAACAGATAACCAGCTCTGCTCGGATTAAAAGAATTGCTCAGCACAGACCATTAACCTTAATTTCTAGACAGAAACAAAGTCAATTGTTGTACGAGTGCGCCATTTCCGATGAGAAAAACGGGCACGATGAAGGACTCTATGGGTGTTCCAGTTTCGTTGCTAAAAACAATGTCGTTTCTTTCTTTTCAAAGATTTCGAAGAAGAGATATACAAGTTGGAGTATTCTTTTTATGTTGAATATGTTCAAAGAACTTTAATTAAGGTAGAGTAGTTCAAGAATTTAACTAGTTTATGGTGTTTGGGAGGTCCCATAATGTACAATCTTGCATTGGGCATGAGAGGATGAGATGACCTATTGTCTCAGCGTGGTTATTGCAAAGAGCACATAGATCCATTGGGATAGTAGGGTGATGAACTCCCAAACTGTTGTGACGAATCTGCCATTGGAAATTTGGAGCTTTTGAGGGACATCGAGTTTTCAAATCCAGTGTAAGGGCCATGGTGGTGCTGAGGTTAGATTATGAGCAATCTAGGTGGCAAACTTTATTAGGAATTGCCCATCAGGGCTCGGACCCAAGATGGGCATGTCTTCCATGGTTCCCGATGCTGGTGACAATGATGTGTTTTTTACCGAGAATGTGTAAATAATCTTGCTTTTTGGGATAATGGGAGCTGAAGAAGGCCCCTGAGTATCTCCCTAAAAATGCATTAGGTGTCATGTATGTTAAAGTAGCTAACTTCCACGACTTTTCTACAATTTGGAATTTTCTTTGACAACATAATGGCAAATTTGTTAAAATTGATTAGTTGGCTTGATAAGTAACAAAAATCATCGAGGATCGTTTTAAGCTTAATACATGCAAAAGTAGTAGCTTTACAAAGAACAATACTATCATGTGCCAGCATTAGGCAAGGGATAAAACAACAACTTGGGCATAATTTGAACCCTAAACCTGACTTGGGTTGAGCACTTTCTATGGATAGTTATTGGATTAGGACATCCATACATATCATAAACAACTAAAAATAAATTAGTGTAGGTTTGTTCATGAAACACATAAAAGAATATTTTTTAGTAATATGTTATTAAGCAATCTAATTTCTAAGGTTCCTAATAGGTTGTCCAAATTATCTGATGAATATTGAACAGTTCTTTAGGTATTGATTACCGATATTAACTTGTGGGGGTAATGAACATGCCAATAGGATAACATAGCAATGTATATAATTATAAAAAGAATGAAAGATGATTAGAATGTACAAAGGAGTGATTTTTATATTATAGATATACATCATGAAAGAAACAATCATTAACTTCAACATAAATAATTAATTTATTGAAGGACCCTCAAGATTAGCCGTGGCTTGGATTTGACATAATGACAACCTTCAGGAGGAGCAACCTTGAAGCCTGAAGATTGAAATGAATGTATGTATGTTTTAAAGTATGTATTTGTCTTTGAAAAGTATCAAAGTATGAGTTTTTACAGAGATTTCTTAAGTATACTTGTCAAATTGGAAGTGTAAAGTCAAAGTGTTTTTAGATCCGGAAACTGCAACGTATTTATAGGAAAATACTACAAAAAAGATAGAAAACTAATTGCATGTGGTGCGCCAGGCGCACGACCTTGTTTATAAAACGCTTTTCAAATGATTTTCTTTTATCCTATTAATCCGGAAATCTGATTTTACAAGATAAAATCCGGTATGAATTATAAAAATATCTTTATAATAATTTATCGGGTTTTAAAATGCAATTTTGTTTCTTTATAATAAGCTTTAAAACTTCCATCATACTTTTCAGTTTGGTTATTCGGACTGCTCTCGCCTTGGGTCGGATCAATTAAGAATTTCATATGTTTCATCATTGGTCCCTTGAATGGGGAGACACGATTATATGTCTATAGAAGCCCCCACTTTTAATGAGATTCAAGAAAATGATAGTTAAAGTACACAGTGTCCAAGACAATAATTACAAGCAATATGATTACGTGCAGAAGAAGATATTAGCAGATAGGTGAAAACAACTCACATAATTATGCACATAATGATGGAAAGATGCAAACTTAGACTCTCTTACGATACATGACACGCTATGCAAGGATTAAGGTTATGCAAAGTTAAGGAATGAAATGTTATGCAAGGTCATGGTTATGCAAAGATAAGAAAGATGAAATGTTACGCATGGTCAAGGTTATGGGAGATTAGGCAATAAGAAATACAATGCAGGGTTAGGATTTTGCGAATGTTAGTATATCTATAAGAAATAGATTCATTTTCGAAAACTATTTTGGTAAATATAATCCGGGTCAGCAAGTGAGATCTGCATATTACCACTCTTCCAAAGTTTGATTTAGAGGAACCAACACATAGATATGAATCCCCCGCTTTGGGTAAGCTTGTCTTGAATTAGGTCTTCAAAACCTTGATTGGTAGATCTGTATTGAGTATTGAAAGTTCTTGACTAGGGATTCTTGTTTGAGAGTTGATACAAGCAAGTACTCAAAGTCAAATCTTGTCAGAGACCATGAAATTGTCGGAGAGTCCTTTAGGGACAAAAAGAGTTTGGATTAAAAAAATAAAAAGTTTATATTTGTAACCCATATAGATGTAGGTGGGAAAATGCTTTGATATGGATAGGTTCAAACTCGAGTCTATCTCAGGATTTAGAAAGAGTATGCTTCAAAACATTATAAAATGAAATCATGAGACCTTTACTAATTTATTTTATTTAAGTGGTCAGACCCCGAGATGAGGATTGCTACTTATCCTTGCGGAATCAGACCATTCGTAGTTCTTGATCTGATTAAACTCTTCTTATTTTATTTTTGTATTCTAACTTTTGCCTAGGCTGCCCTTCAGGATTTCACCCTAGAGGGTTTGTACATACCTTGTAAAGGGGGTTAGGGTTGACGAAAGGTTGGATGGTTTTGAAATTTGATTAAGGTTCAATTAGCTAGCCTAAGGTAAGGATCATGCATTTAGATTATATGCATTACATTTTTGATGGACTAAAAGGATATGAATGAGGGATAGAACTTGTGTATAAGCCCCCTAGACTGACTTTTTATTTCTTTGCCTTTGGTTTTTTCTTTTTGCATATTTTTATTTTTGTCTTATGCGTTTCCTTTTGTTCTTTTTTGAACTGTGATTTTTTTTCACTTTTTTATTTTAAATGACATTGATTTTTTAATGAATTAAGGCTTGCACACAAGTTTTTTATTGGTTTTGGGTATTGGAAGGCTTGAAGGTTATTTATGGCGCTTTGATTTAAAAGGCTATTTGGATAAGGATCATGGAGGATGATGGTTTTTAGGAATGATGGATGGAAAGAGAAAAATAACTCATAGTCCAAAGTATGTCCACTTTTCATCATTTTTTATCATTGATTTTTATTTTTGAATTTTTTTGAATAGTAATCTCTCAACCGATCATGAACAGGATCGAGTGGACCTCGCTTGTAAGATTAAATAAATGATTTTTTGGAAATGAAAAAATTAAATTAAATGGGAAATGAAATTGAAATAGAGGATTAAAATCTATATGGTATTGAAGTAGTATGGACTGGAATGAACTACCACTACTACAAATATGTTCAAAAGTATCACCTATGAGAGACCTCCTTAATGACATAAGTGATTATTCAGCAAAAGAATCTAATTTGTTCGGAAGGTGGTTTGTTATAACATGATAAATGAGACATCTTCTTTAAAAAGGTGATTTTTTTTAACATCATCAAAAGTTTTCAATATTAAAGAAACCACTTATTCCTATTAAGTGGTGATTTTTATTTTATATTTTTTTTTAAAAAAAATTCCATAGATACATGTACGTATTTTCATGTAGTCAATAATAATTGTATTACTAATTATTAATTAAAAAACACACACACACATTTGTGACCCACTAGCAGTTACTTACCTCTATCTCTATTCTAAAAGGTAAAACCTTAAATATACTACTCTTTACTTAATTTTAATTTTACTCTGTATAACCAATTAGCAAATTAAAGCTAAAAGTAGTTTCTCATCTCCCCCAAACACCCGATAGAACAGTGCACATCCGCGTGAATTTGGCGCCAAAATTCAATCGCCGGCAACCGTCGCATTAACTCTGAACTTGCCGGCCAATTTGTCCACCAATGGAGTCATCTTTGTCGTCCAATTACGTCTTTGTCGTCCAATTAATTTCGTCCGCCAATGTTCCATTACCTCCATCACGGCACAACGACGCCATCAGCGCGCTACACTCTGTGTTATCAGTATCCTGGTAATAAACTAATCATTCCCAATTCATCTCGCCCTCCAACTTGTTTATTAGGGTAATTGAATCATTATTTTTTTATCGGAATTCTTGTTTGATTGTAGATTTTAATTATAAATTAAATTGTGTCCTTGAATAAAATCTTTTTGAAACTTGTTAGAGTATGATGGTAGATGAATTGTGTGAAAATCATTTGAAATGAAAAACATCAAAACTTTATGTGGAGTTCAACTCGGAGTTCAGAGGCTTCCTTACGTTTTACGAGCCATTAATTAATGGTATGTAAGGCATAGAGCTTGAAGTGTAAGAAAAAATTAGAGTTTGAAGTATAAGAAGGGGTAGTCACATGAAAGATTGGTGTATAGATGTTTTTTGGGTATTGCTGAAATTTTGTGCTTGTATTGAATTGGTTGTTTGAGTTGTAGTAAGGATGAATTGAAACTGGATGCACTTTCTTTATAATTAAACTAGAACACTTTGTTTTCTACAGACTTGAACTGACCCTTCTTGCAATTCTAGTTTCAGTTGCTTTTTGGTTTAAAAGTTTGCTTCTGGGGTGGTCATAGCTGCATCAACACATCATGTTACCACCAAATTATGGGTCTCTCCAACCTTGTATGAGCCATTAAGTTTATGTTTTGATTAATAATGTGCTTCAGTTGATAATTGATGTTAAAGTGTTCTAGTAAGCTGGATTTGAGCAGCTACAGTTTTATATTTAGATATTGGTTTGGAAGGGGGGATCATTTGGTGGTCCTTAGGGTTTATAAACACAAAAAACATCATATCTTTCTGCCTTTATTTGTGGATGAAAAAGACTAAAGATATGGGTCCTTGACTGCAACTTCTTATTTCTTAATCATGTAAATACATGTGATTTTTATGTGAGCTTGTGATATGTAGAAATAGATCTAGCTGGATTACCACGACAAAACCCGGTGACTCGATGTATATTTCTGGAGTGAAGGGATTTATACATTTTGCTGTGAAGAATGGTGGAGGAAATGATAGATTTTCTTGTCCTTGTCTTATGTGCCATTATTTGTTGTATAAGAGAGTTGATGAGAGACTAAATCATGTGAGTAAATGGGCCTTTGATAGAACATACACCCGTTGGATTTTTCATGGTGAAGTTAGGGGATATGATACATGTTGTTGAGGAAAATTTTGATGGTAATCCTAATATGGTTGATAGCTTGTTATGTGATTCTGAGAAGCCTCTGTAAAACGGTTGCATCAAGTACACAAGATTGTCATCCGTACTCAAGGTTTATAGCTTGAAAGTAGATGGTGGTTGGAGTGATGCAAGTTAGTTTATTACTTCAAGCGGTGAAAGACAAGCTTCTAGAGGAAAATGTTCTTCTAGGTTGTAAATATGAGGGAAAAAATATTATTTATTTTGGGGTTGCGCTACGAAAAGATCCATACTTGCCTTAATGATTGCATTATATTTCGTAATGAGTATGAATCATTAGACGATTGCCCTGTGTGCAATACATCACGATATAAGAAAAGGTAGGAATACCGGCTAAGGTGTTATGGTATTTCCCAATAATACCAAGGTTTTGACATATGTTTTCAAATCCAAGGGATGTAGAAAAGTTGACATGGCATCATAATGGTCGTACTAAGGATGGGTTAGTGAGACACTCGGTTGATTGCCCGCAGTGGAGGTTTAATGATGAAATGTTTCTTGATTTTAAGAAACATGAATGTAACCTATGCCTTGCACTATCTACGAATGATATGAACCCATTCGGGTCTCTTAGTAGCACGTATAGTACTTGGCCAGTTATTTTGGATACTTATAACTTGTCTTCTTCCTTTTGCATGAAAATAAAGTACATGATGTTATCTTTGCTAATTTCTAGACCAAAAAATCCTTGAAATGACATCGACATTTACTTGCAACCTCTTATTAAAGATTTGAAGATTCTGTGGGAGAGAGGTGTTGAGGTTTTTGATGCCCATCACCAAGAAAAGTTCAATTTGAGGGCAATGTTATTATGCACTATTCAATATGATCCAAGGGTATACCTTGAAAGGGAAGGCACCTTGTCTCCTATGCGAGGATGGTTTCAAGAGAAGACGACTAAAAACGTAAAAAAAAGAACGTTGTTTTTGGACGTCATCCCTTTTAGCCATGTGATCGTATTTATCGATGGCGAAAGAATGCATTTGATGGGAGACAAATGTTTGAAAGACGTCCAAAGGTGTCAACGAGTGAAGATGTGTTTGCAAAGATAAAAGATCTGCAGATCACATTTTAGAAAGGAAACAAAAAACATCTGCCAACACAGGGCTATAAGAAGTGTTCTATTTTGTGGAGCTTGCCTTATTGGAGACTCTTGTTTGTTACACATTCTTTAGATACAATTCATATTGATAAGAATGTATGTGGTAGTCTTATTGATACCTTACTGAATATCCCTAAAAAGAAAAAGGACGACCCTAATTCTAGAGATGACTTGAAGGATATGAATATTAGAACTGAACTTCATCCCATTTTGAAAGGATCCAGAATTTTTTTTTACCCCCAACTGCTTATACACCGTCAAGAAAGGAGAAAATTCATTTTTGTGAGTGTTTGGCTGGAGTTAAAGTGTCGCAGGGTTACTTGTCGAACTTCAGTAGTCTTATTTCTATGCAAAACTTGAAACTTATGGGCCGAAAATCTCATTATTGCCATGTTTTAATGTAACAATTGTTACCAGTGGCAATTCGTGGTATTCTGCCTAAAAATATTCGAGTTGTCATAACTAGGTTTTTTTTAATGCAATCTACAGTAAAGTCATTGATCCTAAAGACTTGGATTATTTAAAAAGTCAAATTGTTGTGATTTTGTGCAAATAGGAAATGTACTTCCCTCCATTATTTTTTGATGTCATGATTCATCATACTATACATTTAGTGAGAGAGCTAAATTTTATGGGCCATTGTATTTAGTAAATCAATACCCTTTCGAGAGACAAAAGAAAACATATAAGGGGTATGTGAAGAATCATAGGCGGCCCGAAGATTGTATAGATGAACGAGTCCTATATGAGAATGTTATGGCATTTTGTAGTGAGTACCTAGGAAATATGAAGATGATAGTGCTTCCAACATCTCGTTCATAGTGATATATAGAATGGATGGAAAGTGCACCATTGGTCATAAACCAGTTGACTTATCTTATGACAAGTGGATTTTGGCACACACCTATGTTCTACATAATGTGGAAGAAGTTGCACCTTATGTTAAGCAACACATAAGTTACTTAAGACAACAAAATCGAAAGGCCCATGACAAGTCACTAGTAAATGAACATAAGAATACATTCAGTGCTTGGTTCAAAAAACAAGTAATGGAAGAACTCAAATATTCAAAAAAAAGGCATTCTGATCGACTTAAGAGTTTAGTCTATGGACCGAATTTCAATGCCTCCTCATACTGTGGTTTTGCCATAATGGTTGTACATTGTACACAAGAGACCAAGATTAACATAACACCATGTAGAATAGTGGAGTAATTTAGAAGCCGAAGCTTTGCATTTTGCTAGTGTTAAAGATAAGCATCTCGTTCATTATAAAATGTGTTACTATGGTGTCATTGAAGAGATAGATGTGATGTGCATTATCATGGTTTCTCCATTCCTCTTTTTGTTGCAAGTGGGTTGACAACAATAATGGTGTTCTTATTGATGACTTAGGATTTACCGTAGTCAATCTTACTAAAATTGGCCACAAGGAATATCCTTTCATATCATCTAGTCAAGCTAAACAAGTGTTTTATGTGACTGATCTATCTGATAAGAGAAATTATGTAGTTATTTTACCACGTTCTCGACATAGAATTAATGACTATGAAGGAGATATTGTGATGGAGGACGAGTCTCTTATGAATAAAGTACAATTTGAAACTGATGACAACGTTGAATCTTGGACTTATGTGCAAAATGACCACGTCGAAGGGATATATGCAGACGAAAACATTGATGAGGGGATCTCGCGGAAGCGTCGTCATAAAAAAAAGTAATTGATGTAAATGAGATGTGCTTTTGTCAAATATATTAATAATATAGAAAGTTTGTATTAGATTTTGCATTTCCTAAGGAGTTAGTTCTTATGTAATGTTTGGTTGTTGATTACACTATTGCTTTTACAAATATTCTCTACAACAAAATCATAATAAAAGTTAATTAACAAATAAAATTGAACCATAAATCCACACAAAAATTAACATACAACCACCATAGCCTTACTATCACTTTAATAATTTTGTTTCTAATTTTCGGACTCTAAAACTAATTATAACCAATAATTTTCAGATTACTCAATAAAGCTAATAAAATAATGAGTTTTTTTTTTTTTTCAAAGACAACCTTTTATATACAGTTTTTTTGCGAAAGACAACCTTTTAAATTTTTTAGGGCAACTTCAAACCTTAATGAAATTCTTTTCGTCAAAACAACCTTGACCAATATTTCGATGTTGACTCGCCGAAAACCAGTGTTGACCTTACTTAAATGATCATACGCCCCTCACATGATTTCTTATCTCCCTTTTTCCCCCTTAATCACCCTCCCATTTTTTCTTCCCTCCGTTCCGCATTTTTACTCGAAACCAAAAACTACCAAACATTTACGTAACATGCATAAACCCACGGTAATGCAGATTTTGTAAGGAAATATGTTTTTCGATATTAAAATATAATATTCATGAATTAGTTACTAACAATCACGAAAATGCTAAAATAATAAATTCAATTAATTATTCTCAAAAATAGTAGAAAAAATTTATTCTAAGCCATGACAAACATACTACATACATTACATGCTTCAATAAAAATATTTTCGATAATTTTAAAGCTCATTCCTTAATGATTTTATAATTAAACCCTAAACACATAAATTACCAACTTAATTATAAATAGGTAAAACTCAAATATAAATTATTTACCGCACATAATGTACACATAACATATATAAAGAACACTCACATAAATTTTCATCAATAATTTCATAAAAAAAGTAATTAAAATAATTCCTAACATAATAATCTAATACCGAAATATACCGTGATCTCTAGCGTTTTAAGATAATTACTATTTACCTGGAACGTCGCAGGAGAGCTAAAAATCACTCTGATGATCCTGACTTATGCGTGCACTCCACGTCTTCTTCAAAACCCCAAATCACCACGAACAACGAAAATCAGTAGAATTTTGTTGATAAATTAAAGATGGCCGAATGTTATTGTAAAAGTGACAACAATGGTAATCTTATTTTCATCAGATTTTTGGTGGTTTAAAAAGAATAAATAAAAGAGGTATAATCGTGAAATTATGTAGGGGGTTACAAGAGGTTATAGAATGTAAAAAAGACACCAAAAATGAGTGAAGAAAATATCTTCTTCTTCCTCTACAATATCGGCTACCTCATAGCCCAAGCCACAAATTTTTTTGGCCCATTCACAAAAGATTTAAGTGCCAAAAGTCCATTACGCGTTAAACGAATAAATTCTAAATCGCCGCTAAACTTAAATATAAGACTCCCTCCGTTTCCTAAAGATCTTCCCTCTTTCCGTTTAAGGGTGTTTCCAAAAGATCTTCCCTCTTTTGCTTTATTCCTTATTTGGCAAAACTAATTTCCCTATTTACCCTCTCATGTCACTATCATATGGTCCACCATTACATTATTAATTCAATTTTACTCCCTTTCTCTCTCCTACTTTAACCCTTTTTTATTTGTTTATTTATCTTAACCCCTTTCTCTCTCCTACTTTACTCACACCATGCCCCACACAACTTGATTTTCCTTGGTATCTGTAGGAACAATAAGTGGGAAGATCTTTAGGAAACGGAGGGAGTAATTAACAAAAAATGTTCTAATAAATTATATTATAGATAAAAATATGATTCACATACTTAGCATGTGAAACAATAAAAATATTCCGTCTTTCATTAAATCGTTCAATAAGAGAAAATAATATTTTTGGGAAAACCTTTGGGAAAAAGAGAAATATAATGGGTGTTACAATCTCCCCTCTCTAAATAAACTTTCGTCCTCGAAACTTCGAAAACACAAAACAAACACACAACGAATACCTAAGATGAATAATTCCAGGTATTTCAGTCGCATCGACTCTTCAGTTTTCCATGTAGCTTTTTCGTGCTTTTGACTTCACCAAAGTACTTTAACAGAGGCAATCACCTTTCTTCTCAGAGCACAGTTCTGACAGTCCAATTACGAACTGGTCACTCCTCAAATGTGAAATTCGGTTCGATTGAGAAAAACTCAACAAGAATCACATGCGAAGGATTACTAGGATACCTGCGCAACTACAAAATATGAAATACCTTCGATAGCTCTGGCGGCAAAGCCTAAAGATACGCAGCCTCCCCAATTCTTTCAAGAATCTCATAGGGACCTACATAATTCGGACTTAACATACCCTTTTAGCCAAAACGCATCACTCCCTTCATAGGAAAACCTTCATAAGCACCTTATCGCCCACTTTTAAGGAAATCGGTTTCCGTCACAAGTCGTCATACGACTTTTGCCTATCTTAAGCAGCCTTCATCTTAGCTTCTATTACTTTTACCTGCTCAACAGTTTCCTGAATTGACTCTGGGCCCAAAATCAATGAGTCAATGAGTTCGCTCCAACAAGTAGGACTACGACACTTCCTTCCATACAGAGCCTCATAGGAAGCCATTTGGATACTAGCTTGATAGTTGTTGTTATAAGAGAATTCCACCAAGCTAAGTGACTTAACCCAAGACTATTAAAATTCCAAGGCACAAGCACGAAGAATATCTTCCAAGGTTTGAATAGTTCTCTTAGTCTGACCATTGATAGCCGCATGAAATGAAGTATTGAGATTCAACTTGGAACCAAAAGCCTCCTACAAAGCAATCAAAAAATGGGATAGAAATCGCGGATCATGGTTGTCCTTAGGGACCCCATAAAGATGAATAATCTCATTAGCATAAGCTTTGGCGAACTCTTCCATATACCAAGTGTCCTTCATCGCTTACTACAATGAAGTCTAAAGAGACCCCCTAAAATCTCATTTAGAGACCACATGAGAGGTGGTCTTCAGCTAATAGGTCTCTCAGGATAAATAACCACTTATTGCAGGTGGTTTCTTAATTTGATAAAAGAGACCACTTCCTTAAAATAAGTGGTTATTTATGAATTTGAATAGAAAAAAAATAGAAGGATAAGGCACCACATTTATAGATAGATGGTCTTTTTTATTTTACAAAGAAACCATTTTTAATATCTAGGTGGTCTTTTTTATCATTCACTAAAACACCACCGGGAAGGAAAAGGTGGTCTCGTTAATTTTTTTTTTTTTTAAAATGACAATAACATTATTTCAATATATTATACGCTTCTCCAATCCGTTTCACCTGCTCAATGCGTGTCTTTCACAATCTACAAGTAATTTACATCTAGGCACTTGTATTGAGATAATTCACATGACTTTAAAATTGGAATACCTTTTCATTCATTCAATATCATTTACTACAAAAATCACATGCATATCAATATAATGTTAAAAGATTTCAAAAATTTAACAAAGTTATAAAAAAATAATATAACACCTAAGCCTGTTTTTCCAATTCCTGTGCACAAAAATATAAGCACCTTCGTAATCCCGCTCAAAAAGAAAATACACACATCCTAATTAAAATCGTCATTATCTTCCGAATATTCTTCATCCACTTGTTTATATCCATCCACATATTTGATCCACAAGTCTCTTAGCTCATCAAGCTCATTTTGAGAGTATTCAGTTGTAACTCCGCCAAAGTACTGCAAAGAATAAAACATTGAAAAGATAAGCATTGGAAAATAAACAAAGAAGGAATACTAGAACTTTTAGAGGACAAACAGAAGAAAAAAAGGTAATTTAGGATATTGTTCAGTTACAATGACAAACTAATCTGACAATAGTGCAAGCATTGGGAAGTAAACAAAGCGACGGGATACCAGAAATTGAAGAGGTCAAACAGAAGAAGAAAGGTAATTCAGGATACTGTTCAGTTACAATGACAAACCAATCTCACAATAAGCAAATACCATGAACAGCGTATTAGAGATTCTCAAAGCAACCAACCTAATGATCATTAAGTTTTTACATTAATACAATTTTAGGAAATTACTCCAAATGATGCATATATCAAAACTCAAAAAATATGGTACCTGGGAAATGGCGGTGGAAAAATAACCTCAGTACAACTGCGATAAAAGCAATCCACTTACCAACTTCGCCCCTAATTTATATTTGAGCATATTTGTAAAAGATCGATGATGGCGAGCGTGAAACAATGCACAATATTACTACTTCTCTTTTGTTTTAATTGCTACATTTTCCTGAAACAATTGCTTTTTTTAGTTGCTATATTGTTTCAACTTTCCTTATTAAGAGACATGGCCCAACAAAAAATAATCATATTATGTTTGTTTTCCTCTTTTTCCAAAAAAAATACATTATTTTTTCAACTTTTTCCACCTCAATTAATGTTAAAGGAGTTAAAAAGTATACCAAAAAAGAATGAAAGAGATATCTTCTAAAGACTAGTGAAAAAAATAATTTAGCAAATAAAAAAAAAGCAAGGGAGTAATGAGAGAAGGCAAGGATGTTAACCTTAAAAGGTGAAAGATGCCTGTGGGAAGGCTGAAGAATATGTAAGGGACTAAAAGTGATGTTAGCATGTTTGTTCTCCAATTTGTTCGATCCAGGATCAGCAAATAACTGCGAAATAATATAGAAGATTTAAGTAGAGGCTAAGACTAAGAGCAATATAGATGAAGCGGGAACAGAATAATTATTGGATATGTTGTTTGCAAAACAATATGATCTACGCCCTCCGTTCTCTTAACTTGTAAATAATAGGATTATGCCATACTTTCAGTTTCCAATTTTTTCAAATGTCTTACAAAATTGGATTATTTCATAGTAGGGCATGTTTGGCAAAACTAGCGGTTCTAGTAGCTGTTAGTGATTGTAGTAGCTGTAGCTGTTGGGGGTAGCTGCTAGCTGTCTACTAGTAGCTGTCAGCGGTCAGCGATTAAATTAGCTGTTTAATTAGAAGTGTTTGGCAAAAGCAGCTGTTGGAATTGTAAAATATAAAAAAACATTGGTTAATAATTCTACCTTATGCTATTATGAAAGATTTATTTGGTAGACCGCTACCTCTAAACCTCAAACGTCGTTACTTGTAGTAACGTTCCACAACCGCTACTCATAATCTACTCCAACTGCTACCCGCTACTACAACCACTACCTTACCAAACACTCATAATTTTCTTAAGTAGCGTTTCAATCTTGTCCAACCGCTAACCGCTACCTCAAACGCTAGTGCCAAACAGGGCCGTAGTATTGCTTGTCTTGTGAAGTGAAATATGTTCAAATTTTGTATCTTCAAACCCATTAGAAATACTTTATATGCGTGGATCTTGTAGAGCTGGTAAATGGATTCTGTCATGTTAACATGTCGGTCTAGCAGTAAGCGGGTTGAACACATCAACCCTAACATGACCAGTTTATTAAATGGGTCTAAAACTCTCAAACCTAATCAGACCCGTATATTAGACGAGTTACCCAACCTGTTTATTTACCCGTTCATCAAGCATTCATATATACATAACGTAAATAAATGTACTTCATATATTTTTTAACCCACGTCTTATATACTAATATATCAACTAAATAAACCAAATGGAACAACCAAAGAATAAATCTTATATATTTATGAAAAATATTCAATATTTCAAGTTTAACAAATAATATTCATGGTAGAGTAGTGTTAAATAGGACAGGTCGACGTGTCGAATTCGGGTTAAAATATTCAATCCTAACCCAACCCGTTTAATAAAAGGGTGTGTCGGGTCAACCCGCTTATTTAAACATGTTGAAAAGCTTTATCCAAACCCACTAATTTCATATCTATTTCAGATCGAGTTAGTTGATCGTGTTACTTTTTACCACCTTTAAAATGTTGCATGTACATTGTTATACATGTAGATGGGTAAAATTAACTTGCGCAAAGTTCTGAACAGTTATCTAAACATTAGAAAACATTAGCCATCATCATAAAACCATATTGCAATAATGCCATTGAGGCAACAATGATACCAAGGTGCAATATATTACTTCTATATGCCTTAAACGATTAACAGATGGAGCCACAAATATTTAATTATGTCAACGTGTGACGATGTATATATATTGGATGGGAAAAAGCATTAAGCATATGAAGTGAGAATGATAGAACTTACATAGCAGCAAATGAAGCAAGCCATTTGAAAAAATGAGTTCCAAATCCTCCGTGACCACTGAGTCTAGCAGCATCATGAATTAGCGATGTCAAAGCGATCTTAAGTTCATTCATATCATAATCTATCAAATTAGCCAACGCCATTTTTTACTATACATGGCATTTGTTATGATTTCACTGTACACTACAAACATGGACCCAGTAACAAGGCTGATGCCTTGTCTAGGGAGTTCCCACCTCATGCTGAACGCAGTACCTTACTCGCCTCTAAGTTTTTGCAAGGATATGCCAACATAGCCCACCCCTTAACCCAACAACTCAAAACACATAGCTTTGGACTGACGCCTGTAGCCACCACAACCTTTCAACATCTCAAAAAAGCCCTCATCAATGCTCCCATTTTAGCCATGTCTAATTTTAAACTCCCTTTCATTTCTTTTTTCGAATTTTATAAATTATTACCTCCGTTTCTTAATAAGTGCAACATTTCCCTTATTTGGAATAGTCACAATAAGTGCAACCAAGCTCAAAATGGTAAAAAAAGTTCAATATTATTACAAATATGCCACCAAAAAGCAAGAGGGACCACAACTTTTTGTTTCATCACTTGAATTACTCTACTTTATTGTGGTCCCAACTTTCTCTCTCTACATTCCTTGGTATTCCCCCACTTTCTCTATGTTGCACTTATTAAGAAACGGAGGAAGTATTTCACAAATTTTTTTGAACTCCGCATAAAGTTCTGATTTTTTTCGTTTCATGTGATTTTCGCACAATTCATCTACCATTATACTCTAATAAGTTTCAAAAAGATTTAATTTCAGGACACAATTTAATTAATTTATAATGAACATCTACAAACAAACAAGAATTCTGATAAAAATATAATAATTCAATTACCCTATCAAAACAAGTTGAGGGAGAGATGAATTGAGAATGATTAGTTTATTAACAGTATACTGGCGGATGAATTGGCGTCGTTGTGGCGTGGTGGCGTCGCTGTGGCGTGGTGGTGGTAATGGAACAATGGCGGACAAAGACGACTCTTGTTCTATCGGGTAATTGGACGACGGCAAAGACGACTCCACTGGCGCAGACGAATTGACCGGCGAGGTAAATGCGACGGTTGCCGGCGACTGTGGCGCAAATTCAGGCGGGTGTATGTGCGGTTTTTTTTGCTCGGGTAGTGCGTGTTTGAGGGAAGATGGAAGAAGTCAAGAAGTTATACGCTTGCATTGGCAATTTGTTAATGATGAAGTAAATTAAAAGTACAATTAAGTAATTAAAGAATAGTATATTACGGTTTTACCTTTATTTTTGAATAGAGATATAAGAGGTGATTAACTGCTACTAGTGGATTATAGATGTGTGTGTTGATTTTTATTAATAATTAGTTATATATGAAATTTTTTTTAAAAAAAATATAAAATCAAAATCACCTTTTAATAGGAATAAGTGGTTCTTTAATATTGTAAACATTTGATAAGGTTCAAAAAAACCACCTGTTTACAGAAGAGGTCTCATTTATCATGTTATAACAGACCACTTTTTGAACAAATTGGGTTTTTTTTGCTGAATAATCACTTATGTCATTGAGGAGGTCTCTCATAGGTGATACTTTTGCACATATGGTCAAGCGATCCACAATCACCCACACAACATTCTTTCCACCAGCAGCCTTTGGCAAACTCATCACAAAATCCATCGAGATAAAGTCAAATTTTCATGCAAGAATAGGCATAGGTAGAGTAAACCACCAAGCCTTTGATGCTTAATTTTCACCTTCTAGCAGACCAAACACCTAGCTACACACTCGACGATCTCTTTCTTCATATTAGGACACCAAAAGTTAAATTTCATATCCTTATAAAGCTTGACACCACCAGGATGAATAGAATAAGGAGTAGTATGAGCTTCCTCGAGAACTTTCCTCTTAAGCTCACCATCATTGGGCACACACCGGCCAACACCCCATAAACCTCAAGCTATCATCAGCACATATCTCAAAAGTTCTCCGCACGACCTTGCATCTTTACTTCACGGATTCTCTCCAACTTCAAATCACCCTTTTGCTTGCTTCTCAATTCTTGAAACAACTCGGGCTCAACACTCGTAGAACCCAACAACAGACATATAACATTGAGGAACAACCTCGATATCGATCTTGAGAAACTCTTCGCGCAATTCATGAGGCACCACCATAGCATAGTTGAGAGAATGCTTATTCTTGCGATTCAGAGCATTCGCTACTTTGTTCGCCTTACCCTCTTGGTAATCCAGGGTTAGATCATAATCCTTGATCAATTCAAGCCACCTTCTCTGCCTCATGTTAAGATCATGCTGAGTGAAGATGTACTTCAGGTCTAGTGGTAAATATACACCTTACACGGAACACCATATAGATAGTTTCGCCATATCTAAAGTGCAAACACCACAATCGCTAACTCCGGATCATGGGTCGGGTAATTTGTCTCATGCACCTTCAGCTGCCTCGGAGCATATGCTATTGCCTTGCCTTGCTGCATCATGACACAAACCATACCATTTTTCGATGCATCACTGAAAACTTCATATCCAACACCCTCAGATTGCAGAGTAAGAAGAGGAGAGAGGTTCAACTTCTGAAAAACCCCTTCACAATCTTCCGACAAGACGAACTTACAGTCCTTGCGCATCAAGCGAGTTAGAGGTTTAGCTATCTTGGAGAAATCTTGAACGAACCTCGGTCACATTCTTAGGACTCTCCCACTGGACAACAACCTTGACCTTAGCGGGATCCACTTTAACTCATTCTTTGTTGATTACATGCCCCATTAAATCAACTTCCTTGAATCATAACTCGCACTTAATTTGTGAACCACTTTTGCTTTCGCAGAAATCCAACTTCCTCAAATGCTTCTCATGCTCCTTCTCAGTCGTAAAGTAAACGAGAATATCATCGATAAACACGCCACACAAGTGTACAAGTACTCGTGGAAAGAGTGATTCATTTGATCCATGAAAATTGCAGGAGCATTCATGAGACCAAAAGGCATCACTTTATATTCATAGTGCCTATATCTAGGCGGAAAACAGTCTTCGGCATACCTTCCTTCTTAACGGGGATTTAATGATAACTGGATCTCATATCAGTCTTGGAAAATAACCAGGCACTTTTCAATTGATCAAACAGATCTTCAATGCTAGGAAACGGATATCTATTTTTGATCGTTACCTTATTCAGCTCACTGTAATCAATGCACAGACGCATACTCCTGCTTTCTTTTCGTGACAAACACAACAGGAGCACCCCAAGTAGACACACTAATCCTTATGAAGCCCTTATCTATCAGCTCTTGCAACTGAGTT
>NC_079206.1:29794019-29816519 GCF_026745355.1 Beta vulgaris subsp. vulgaris | reverse complement strand
TCCCATCTATAAATTCACAAAGTTTTTTTTTTCATTATTACTTTTTAAGAATTCATTTGGGTTTTGGTTGGGTTATTACCTTCTTCTTTCCAATATACTAATTTCATATAAGTCATCTCTCTTCCTTATAAGCATATGTGTGTTCTTTTATGTAACATGTATAAATCAGCATAATTCTACATAAAAGAAGAAAAGAAAAGGTATTTGTCCTTCCAATATACTTATTTCATATAGTTCATATCTTCTTCCTTATAAACATATATTTTTTTCCCCATACTTTTATGTAACATGCACATATCATAATTTTATATATTCATCTATTTATTTTCCTAAAATTGTTTGATTATTGGAGTTATTGTGATAATAAGTTTTTGTTTGTCTATGACCGTTGTTGATAAGGTGAGAAAAGGAGATAGCATTACTTCTCTTTTTTTTTGTTTTTTTTTAGAAAAACTACTTTTTTTCCTATAATTTTTTTTTAAGGTTTCTCTTTTTTATTTGGCTCAATCATAAATTGTGAATTTTGTTCTTTTGTAATCACCATGTTATCCAATATGTAATTTTTTCACAATATGTATAAATCTATAAGGAAATTAGGGCCTAATTTTAAAATTAGCACAGGGCCCCCAAATTGTTTAGGACGGCCCTGAGGGGTAGGACGTCAAAAATCTTAAAACCCTATTTTACTCCCAACGAATGAAACAAACTACATCTAATAGAATAAAGAGAAATAGAAAAAAAGGAGGAAAAAAAATAGCTAATCAAATATGGTCAAACAATTATATTCATGGAAACTTTTTTTTTTTTTTTTTTGGTGGGAATGTGGGATTGTCATGGCTCATGGATACTTTTTTTTTATACAAGAAACACTTGGGCTTTTCAGATCTCATAGTCCAGGTCACAAACACTAAACACCTCCTTACCTCCCCCCAAAACTACTAGCATGTATGAGGATTTGATGATTTTGATCTCAGCGCAACTGAGTAACAAACAGTTATGTAAGGCTTATGTAACTGATCTTGAACATTTTCTTACAAGTTGAAACTCACCAAATAACCATGTCCCTAAATACAAGTGTGTATATATGATAAGTTGACAACGACTTACCTTCATATTTAAATATAAATCATACAGTGTACAGTAATAACGTTAGGTATCTACTATTAAGCAGTAAAGCGGTTGGTAACAATTAGGGATAACACAATTTTTATTTAACGGTCAACAACCTCTATTTTCCTTACCAATTTGGCCAATTAACTTTTGCATAACAGAAATATAAAACTAAAGAATACAAAGGAGCCAGACCTGAGAGTTTGTATCTTGAGTTGCATCGATATTGTCACTTATGGAAATAGTTTCTTCTGAAACAATCATAAACATGGTTTTTTAGTCTAGAAAAGGCTTGTTATATATATAAGCACATAAAAAAGATAACATACATAATCTTGAAACGACCTACGTACCCAAAGGCATAGGAACTGAAGTTCTCCTCCAAACAACAAGGGCACCGAAGATAAGAAGTAGCACTAAGAGCAAAACCCTTTTCTCCATAACTAGTAATCAGAAAACGCTTTTGACCATTAGCTAACAAATTTTGTTGTGAACATTTTCAGGAATGAAGAATCCTAGTTTTTTTTTCATGGAGAAGAAGACTACTTTTAGGAGATCAGAAAATAAGTTCGTGAAGGCACGTAGGAAAAGCATTATAAAGTCAATGGTTTTTGTACGTAAAGCTTTACTAGTCAATAAAGAACTGAATTTGGTACTTGATTCTCCTCAAACAAGCCTTATCTTTTTATTTTTTATATCGAGAGATCTTATTGACAGAAATCACGAAAGTAAATAGAATATTTTACTTGAAATGGAATTAATTTGAATCGAATATAAAATTTACCAACTAATTGTTGTCATGCCACCAAGATCTATATATTTTACGAAGAAAAAAATAAGTAAATAAGAAATAATAAACTGTTTTAAATTTAGATGATAAGAAAAAATTGAGACTTTTTACTTACCGTGCATTATATTGAGGAAAAAATATAATTTTCAAGAAATATTGACATGCAATCCAAATTTTCAATCATACATATAATTATAACAAGTAATCTGCATAATTATAATGAAAAAAAATTATAATTATAGATAAATAATGAGGAATAGAAGCCGAACAAAACAGTTGAAAAAAAAATCTTTTACCTCATATTGATCTTTGTTAACATGAATAGATGTATTCTTCACCAAATTGTGACATGCAAAACAATTTTTAAATGTCATATATTTTGTTTAGTAATACTTGTAGAAGTAAAATGCAAAAAATATAAATACATATCCGGATACAAAAAAATCTATTTATAAAAATCGGAAATTAAAATGCTAAAACTTACCTAAAATCTTCTATTTCCATCTTTAATTTGTTGAGATGATGACATGAAAAAAAAATTCCAATGAATTCCTCCATAACTAATCAACATGGAGCAAATTTTCGGAATGAAAAATTCGAAAAAAATGAAAATAGGTAGCATTTCCATATTACTAGGAACAATACAAGAGGAGGGGTGAATTGTATGTGTGAGAAATAAACGTAACTTTTTGCGGAATTATAAAACAATAAAAGGAACAAGAGAAAGACACAAGAGATTTTACAAGGAAAAACTTCTTGGGCCCAACAAGAAGAAACAACCTTGACCACTAGGAATTTTAAACTCAATTCTTTCACTATAATAGGCCAAAACACCTTTGTTACAAATCTATTACCTCTCGAACCACTCCTTGAGTTTCTCTACAAACTCAAGTCCCAACAACAGTTCCCTCTAACTATTGTTCTTCTCGAACTTCACTCGAAGTTCCTTTCTCTTTCTTTGCTTCACTCAAAGCCTCACACTTTACAGGATTCACTCAAACCCTTTCCCCGAAACTCAAACAGTAAGAGTTCTTCTCAACTCTTTTCTCAACTCGAAATATAAAATAGTAGAATGATAGAAAGTACTAATGAAACAATGAACTCATATGGTAATGAAACTTGGAACTTTGAACTTTGAACTTTGGTGGTACTGACTTAGTAAAAGTGATACTCAAGTTAATACCTTTGTAGATTAATTATCACTTTGTTAGACACACATTGAACTCAGTTAAGTGCTTGTCTTAAATAGAAGTAAGTTTAATGAATGTGGTTTAGATCATGTGTTAGTGGGTAAAAACATTTTCCCATGATGTTCCTTAACCAGAGGAACACGTTCCTTTTGGCACTCATGATCTCCATGATCTACGTTAAACGTGCGTTATGGAAATTCTACTGCTTCCTTAATTATAGCAACCACTTATGCTAGTAAACCAAAAATCTGATTTATAGTAACCAATTCTACTGCTTCCTTAATTATAGCAACCAATTATAGACACATGTTTCCTGTACTAGTTCCACTAACATAGTTCCATAGGAACAGTTCCTTTATTCACAAGAACAACTCCATAGTTCCAATTCATTACCTTATGAAGATCTTTGTTTCTTTCATAAGAAACCTAATTACACCCTTATGTAAAAAAGCTCTTCTTCTCTTGGAGTTCCAACACAGGAACTTCACTTATTATCTTTATAAAGCACCGTTGTTAATTCATGAACCTTGCACACATAAAACTTGTAAACCTTGTTAGTTATTACTTTAGTTTGTCATCATCAAAACCATATTCGCTCAACAACTCATTTGTACATCTTTCGAAATAAATAATCTGATTTTTTTTTTGTTATTGTAAGATTTTATGTTGAATTCTATATTTTCATTTTGTAAATTAGATTTTTTTTGGGGATAGTTACATGAGGAATTTAGAGAAAGAACGACGATTTTTGAGGTGGAGATTTAATTTGATGGTTTTAGGAATAGGTTTAGATAGGAGTTTGAGAGAAATGATATGAATGAGAGTAGTTGGAAAGTTTATGGAAAATGAAAAAATGAGTACCCCCTCCCCCCTTCTATCATGATCGGTTTTCTTGACTTTGGCCGAAAAATATCAACTTCTCATGGGCGAAATAATTTGGGCTTATATAAACAGCCAATATGATATGTGAATAATGTTATTCTACGTGCTTAAATGAAAACATAGCATATATAGTTTCTTACATGAAATCAACCCATTCTTGGGGCAAAAAAACATCAAATTTAATCAGACATTCAAAAAACATTTTCCGGCTTTGCGTTTAGAGGAATAAGTTGTTAATGGTGTAATAAACTAGATATGAAATAGATTATAAATGAACCCAATTAGTAAAAGTGGATGAATATAAGTAAAAGAAATTTTTTTACATAATGTGTATGATGAAGTGCATATGAATTTACTAAATATTATGAAATAAAGTTTTGTGTAAACATATTATGTTGAACCCACTGAATATATAGTTTTAGTGATATTATGAATAATTCAGATATGGTGAGAATATAATTACTTTCTTTTAGTTTAATTCATTAGTAGAATGAAAAATTATGTGTTTTTTGTTTTTATTTTGCAACTATATTGCCGCTATATAACTCAATTTTTTGTGTTGATTCTTTTTTTGCAGTGTCTTCAGGATCTTTAAATCAAATTGTATCTAAACAAATTGAACAATGATTTGCAAGGCCAAAAAGAAAACTAATATTGTCACAATAACGTGAAAAGTTTTCGCTTAATTTAGGGACTCAACATTCCCTATTTAATTCCACTAATTTTTTCATTCATCTAACAATATACATTTGTACTATAAAGGTTTTTATTATATAAAATATTATTGTAAGTTAAATGTAAAAATTATTATATCTATTCATATTATCTTCAGATGGATCCGTTTTCATTCACCTTCAATAAACCACAGTAGTTGGTGATTCAAGTATTGTTTGTACTACTCCAATGGTTCATAGAGGTAAATATATGATAAATTTCCTATATATGCTAATTCAATTGTAAATTTTTGTTAACATTAATGAAATATCAATTGTTTTGTTTTAGATTTGCAATCATAATCTTCTAAGCCGTCTTTTGATGCACAGCTAGACACAGTTACTTCTAACAATAATCCTACCAGCGTTGTTATTAACGGTATATGATTTTTATAAATTTCGAAATTAAGTGATTCTTATTTTTATTGAACGATAAAACAAAATTATATGCAAAATCTCATGCTCATATTTATTTGAAATTTACTTTAGTGAAACAATCTGCTTCACATATTGCCAGAAACAAAAGAAACATCATTTTGTTAGAAAAAAGAACTTGACGTATGCATTATCTACTTTCAAAGTCATGATGGTATTCCATAATTGTTCATTTGTTTTTTTCGATTAACAAAAACGTAAATATAATAGGTAGTTTTATGGTTTCTGGAGACATGTTGGAATTGGCACGATCTCACAGCCTGGTTAGATCTAAGAGACATGTGGTTCGAAGTTCAAATATGCTCAAATTAGTTACCGCATAATTGTAAACGGTATTAATATTTTAGTTATATAACTATTATAGGTATGTATGATTTGCATTACTTCTCATATCAAATCTAAAATGTATTATTGTTTATGACTTTTATAAAGATTAAAATATTGAATCAACTACTTGTGACCAATCACGTACTATCATTCAAGATGAGTGCGTTACACAAGACAATAGTAACAATGACGTCAATGATATGGAGATCGTCACAAGTTGGCATATCATTTCTGCTACCTATCGCAAATCATGTGAAACTTCAAAATGATTATTATTATTTTATATTTTCTTATTTTATAAAATTAATATCGTATATTTTATTAATGCATTTGTTTTTCACAGAGAGCTACTAGACCCTACATATGTCTATGAATTTTGTGGGGCGAAAATGTGGTTTGACGAGAGAGTCAACAAGAAAAACAAAACAATACAGCCGAAGTTTTCATTATGTTGCATGCAAGGGAAGGTTCAACTACCTCTACCAAAACATCCACCTCAAATTCTTTATGATCTATTGAAGAAGAAACATAATAGAAGCAACAACTTTCTTGTAAAAATAAGAGGATATAATATGATGTATTCGTTTACATCAATGGGTGAAAGAATTATTGCACCTACAACTAAAGGTCGAGGTCTATACAATTACAAAATTGGTGGTCAAAATCATCACTTGATAGGTACTTTATTGCATGCTGATGGTGCACGACCTAAGTTTTCCCAACTTTACATGTACGGAACTGAGGATGAAATCAAGAACAGAAAAACAGCTACAAGGTACAACATACTAAATGGCTTTATGTATCATTTTTAGTTTAATTGTTTAAGTGGTATACCATGTTTCACATGGTAACTTATTTTTTTCTACATGTCTTACTAGTACATCAAACCCTGATAAGTTTCGAGATCGTTTAGTCGCACAATTACAAGATATGATAGATCAAAATAACCCTTTAGGTCATAATTTTAGAATGGCTAGGGATAGGTTTGCATCTAACATGTGTGAGAATTTGAAATTAAAACTTATTGGAAAAAGAGAGTATGATGGAAGAACTTACAATTCGACAATTACATCATAAGTTGTTGCACTTATTGTAGGAGATATTGATAGTGCCGAAAAAAGAGATATATTTATAGAAACGAAAAGGGTGGAAAGCTACAGAAAATTTTCGAGCTTCATCCTTCTTACGTCACTATGCAATATCCACTATTATTTCTATATGAAGAAGATGGATTTAGAACAGATATTATGCATATAGATAAGACTCCAACAGAGGGTTCAACGGGATAGAGATTTAAACTCACAATGCGTGAGTTCTTTGCATACAAAATACAAGATCGAGCTTTGGAAGCTGCATAAATACTATTATCTCGGAGGTTGTTACAGAAATTCTTAATAGACGCTTACATAATGATTGAAGCTGAAAGGTTGTCTTTTCTTAGACACGACCAACAAAGCTTGAGAGTCGCGGATGTGAAGAATTTAAGAGGGGATGTCGAAAGAGGTGAAACAGAAGGATCTTCGACTGGAAGTCATATAGTCTTGCCAGCTTCATTCAAATGAGGACATAGTTATATGAGAGAAAACTATCAGGATGTTATGGCTATTTATAGATGGTATGGTATCCGTATTTCTTCATAACATTTAAGTGTAATCATAAGTGGCCTGACATCACTAGATTTGTAAAGAAAAGAGGCCTTAGGCTAGAGGATAGGCCAAACATCATATGTTGAGTTTTTTAGATGAAACTAGACCAGCTGGTGAAAGATTTAAAAGATCGCACAATATCTGGCAGGGTTAGGGCTGGTATGCTAGACAACGTCCTTATTTTTATTATTATTATAGGTTTAAATTGCATTGTTATAGTAATATATTATATATAATATGAATATGAAAATTTGTTTTGTTGATCTTCTGATTTTCAGTGGTTTATACAGTTTAATTCCAAAAGTGTGGTTTGTCGCACGCTTGTATCTTGTTGTTCATGCATCAAGAAGACAAATACCATGTTGCTTCAGATATTGATATGATTATTTATGTTGAGTTACCCGATATATGTGAAGATCCATAACTATATCAAGCCGTCAGTGAGTACATGATGCACGGTCCATGTGGTACGGTGCAGCAAACACAAATACTCCGTGTATGATTGACGAGCAATGCAGTAAGCATTTTACCAAGAGGTTCATTGACGCCACTAAAGTGGATGATGATGAAGCAAGGATATCCAGTGTATAGGCGAAGAGATAATGGATCTACAGTTGAGAAGAGTGGAGTTCATCTGGATAATCGGTATGTTGTTCCATATAATGCTGAATTGCTTCGTAAATATCAAGGACATATCAACGTTGAATGTTGTAAAAATCTAGATCAATTAAATATTTGTTGAAAAATATAAACAAGGGCCATGATAGGGTTACAACTGCGACTTATCAAGATAAACAGAATGAAGGTGAAGCCAAAGAAATAGATGAGATAAAGATTATGATTGCCGATACATTTCAGCATGTGAAGCAATTCGGAGGATTTTTGGATTCAACATCCATTATCGAAGACCTATTTGTTGAAAGATTAAGTTGCCATCTACCTGGAGAGCAAACTATTTTGTTTAATGACCATGCGGGTGTGGAACCTGTACTAGACATACCACATATTGACAATACGAAATTCTTATCTTGGATGCAATGTAACGAAAAATATGAAGAAGCTAGAGATCTTACTTATGTGGAGTTCCCTACAAAATTTGTGTGAAAGCAGGCTCAGAGAGAGTGGACACCAAGAGATAAAGGTTTCACAATAGGACGAATCTATCATGTCTCACCAAGATCTGGAGAGAAGTTCTATATATGTTTCACCTATATCATGTGAAAACACCTTGTAGCTTGACTTGCCACATCATTATTTCAAGCAACATTGTTTTATAGGTACATAGTCTCTCAATAATAAGCTACGACATATCGTTGCTTGTATGGTTTCCCATGTCAATTAATATTTATATTTTAATACAAATGTATATATTTCAATATATAGTTATGCTATAACATCATATATTTTTTTATTGAATATACTCCTTTATATATTTCAATATATATAGTTATGCTATAACATTATATTTTATTGGATAATTAATCTCTTCATTACATGATTAATTACTTTCTACTATTGATATTATTGGCTAACATTTTATTACAATATTATACTGGTCATAATACTAAAATTTAAAACATATATAGTGGCCATATTCTACTACAAACGTTTATAATCTCATTTAAAAATATTAGCAATATGTAATTACTAGGATTCGAACACATGACCTTTGAAATGAAATGTGAGAGTTTAACCACTAATCCACTATAATTCCAATGCTTAATGTTTCAAAATAAAACATGGTTAGTAATAATATATTTGATAATTTTAACTGACTCGAGGTATCGCATGCATGGAAACTCTTTGCATTAGAATAGGTATAGTACATTAACATCCTATCACTAGTGCATAATTGGCCTTAGGTAACATTAATAGTTAGCACTTTTAAAGTTCTAGGTTTCTTGAATTTATAGGTAACATATTTGTAACACTCCATGAAAATGTAAAAACTTATTGTAGCACTTTTAAAAAATGTAACACTTAAAAGTAATAATTCTAAAATAGATAACACTTGAAGGTAAGACATTTAAAATAGGTAACAAATTATTGTAACACTTTCAAAAGGGAACATTTTTAACTTATATAGGTAACACTTTGTCGTAACACCTTTGAAAATATATCATTTTATAGTTACACATAAAATTGTAATACGATAATGAAAGAAATATTAATTTATTTTTCACAAATCCCATGCATCTAAATAATATTGTTATCTCTTAAAAAATACTTAACTGATTTAGATTATACTAACTGACGCTAATTTCACTGTTAATCGACTTTGTATTGAAGAAAAAATAAAAATTAAAAACGATCGCTTAGTGTAATACCCCGATTTTTTAATAGTATTTTATTTAACATCAACAATAATAACTTAATTATATTTCAAATATTTTTATCTTATTTGGATTAGAGTATAAATACTTATCTTTTTCTTGTTTGTAAAATATTTATTTAATCAATTTTATAAGGTTATTGTTATTATTATTATTATTATTATTATTATTATTATTATTATTATTATTATTATTATTATTATTATTATTATTATTATTATTATTATTTTGGGTTTTAGATATCCAAAATTTGTGAATTTGTTCCTTGAATAATGCAAAAGTGGGTTTTAATTCCCAAAATATGCCCAAAAAAAAAAATTCCCTGCGTACCGTCCATGTAGGACGGCACGCGAGAAACTGATTTTTTTTTTTTTTTTTTTTTGCCCAAGAAAACCGCTACTCTGAGTAGCGGTTTACTTGGGCAAAATATTGCAAGCACAAATCAAACTCTGCTACTTCAGTAATGAACCGCTACTCTGAGTAGCGGTTTATACAACACACACACAAAAAAAAAGTTTTTTTTTTTTTTTTTTTTGTAAACCGCTACTTCGAGTAGCGGTTTTGCTTAAGTTGAAAAAAATAATTCTCGCGTGCTGTCCTACGTGGACGGTACGCAGCGAATTATTTTTTTTTTGGGGCATATTTTGGGAATTAAAACCCACTTTTGCATTATGTAAGGAAAAAATTCCAAAATTTGTTGAATACTATTTGCCGAAAAAAGAATCGAGGTCCCAAATCAATTTTCCCTTGTCGGTTGGGAAGTAAAACCCAAAACCCGTTTTCTTTTTTACCTTGGGTCGGTTCGATGATCTCGAAGAAAAACCCACTAACATTTTCACTCTCTCTCGTGATTCTCACCCAAAAGAAACCCCAACCCAAATTCTCTCTCCTCCCCATGAAGAAAACCTCAAACACCTACTCCTCTCTCGCTCACCCCGTCGCCCCTCTCGTCGGAGGTTTCCCGCTGCTCGCCGGAGCTTCATAGTCAGCCAGCACAAGCTGGCGGCCCTCGCTTATGTTTTTTCCTTCTCTCTCCTTTCTCCTCTTCCATTGGTGGTGGTGTTGTGCAAAGTGTTGTGTGCGCCACTGCTGCTGCCGTTCTTCTCTCTCCTCTGTTCTCTTATTCGTGATGGTGGTGTTAGGTCGCGCCACTATTGTTCTGTCTCCCTCCTCCGTATTGTTCGTGGCTGGCGGTGGTGTCGCCCCCGGTCCGCCCGAGGGAGTTTTAGTTCATGTAATTCATGTACAATAAAAAAAATTAAGAAATTGCATAGTATAAGGTTTGATCCCGAGACCTCCAGTACATGTACTAAAGTTTTAACTACTAGACTAAGTTGTATTTAGTGTTATTATCATAAAGTATTATATTAATAAATAAAATTTTTTATTACCCGAGGCATACCCCGGACCTAATAACTAGTTAATCTCTAAAACTTGGCTTATGTTAATCATTTAAAGAAATTGGATTTGAGGTGATAAGATTGTTTGGGCTGATGAAGCTGATTCCTAGTAAATTTATATTCGCGAATCATGATGCTCTCAGTGTCCTAAAACTACACTACATACGGAATTTAGACAACTCATGGTGTGTTGAGATTTCTAAAGATGGATTATTGGAAATTACATGATAAAGAGATTTTAAGTTATTGTTAAGAAGTCTTAGTGAATCACTTAATCACCTTTATGAAGAGATACGTTCAATATAATGGCTAGGTATTCGTCCACGAGGTTATAATGATGAATGGGTTAAAGATGAACTGAGATAAAAAAAGAATGCAAATTTTACTTATCTTGTTCATGTCTTATTAAGTTTAAGAATTTGAAGGTTGCGAAAGTATTTTGATTAACTATTTTCAACTTTACTATGTTGGTATTGAGATAATATACTGATTGTCAGAAAATCTTCATATTATATGACATTTAAAGTACATTTGTTAACTATATTTGGTTTATTATTATATTTTAGTAATTTGAAAAGCTAAGAAGAGTATATCACTGGACTATTGTGAGAACTATTTAAAGTTGAATTATGTTTAGTGACGATAGTCGGTTATATGAATCATATCACTAATAGGCGTATCTCTATTATATAAGGGAAGGGGAGAGATATGGTGTCCCCATTTGAAGAGACTGTTTTACCCTCCTTTCCTTTCTAAATTACAAAACAATTTCTAAAACGAGACTTCAAAAAAAAAACTGACGAAAATACAATTATAACAATCAATGACAAGTTAATTGTAATCAACAGAATTGCATAATTCACGTTACGTATCACTCAAATGAGAAACCTTTACAAAAACAGGAAAATTTAATTAAAAACTATAACACATTAGTAATTATATACTCGCTCTGTTTTTATCATTCTCATATTTCTTTGCGCGTCTTCCAATGCACATTTTTAAACTTAAATATCTCTCATTACATATTAGTAAAAGTTATAACGATTGAATATTAATAAAGTACTATTTGAGAAAAATCAAACAATACCCCACATGACTATGTTTTTCTTATAAATTGAGAACATTTGAGAAGATTCTTTCTAAGCATGAATAGTGTGAAGATTCCAAGTGAGAAAGATTAAAAAAAAAGAGGGTCCATTCCCAAGAACCATTTACAATTACATACTAAAAAAATTACAAATACACTACAATGTCAATACAAATTACAAACTAAGAAAAACATACGATTTCGAATGGGAGTTCACATTTGTCCATTGACGATTTGCGAACTTCTAAAGAAGATACATAATTCTTTTTAATCTTGCAAGTTATATTCAAATTAGTTGGAAAAAAAAACTAACAACTCTTATACATGAATAATTTAACTATGTATTGTATGGTATAAATTTTGAAATAATTATTTAAAAAATCAGTTAATGTTTATAACAAAAAAAGGCATCATAATATATAAATCAATTTCGAATACAATAACAATGACACAAAAATCAAACTAAAAATGAAATTGCACTAATTTGTCAAAACAAATAAGTAGTGAAATTAAAAACCTATGAAAATGATTGATTTTATTGAAATTTCTTATGAATAATTTAAACCCAGAAAAAAGGAGTAGAAGAAGTATGGACAAATAAAAACCCAAAATAAAGAGTAGAAGAAGTATGAATAACTAAAACCTAGAAAAAGGAGTAGAAGAAAGTTTTGAAAAAAACAAAGGGAAAGAAAAAGGAAAAGTGGATGATCAAGAATTTTGGCGATAAATTTCTTAAAAAAATCATCTTCATAAATAAAAGTTCACACAAAATGTAACCGGATCTTTGAGAAATTTAGTTAACAATATCTCTTTGGGACGAAATCAGGAACGTAGAACGTAAAAAATTACCTTCAAATGAGTTCCCCCATTTAATTCGTCAATCAAATCTCTATTATATATGTCAACAAGGATAGGACACCAAAAAATATAAAAAGTGAAAAAAAAATTTAAACCAAGAGATAAGTGTTGCTATTCAAAAGGAAAATAAAATAAAAGTAAAAAAACACATTGAAAATAACTGCATATAACAAACTAAAAGCTTCTCAAACCAGAACATCTCCCCTTCGTTATCTGCAAACAAACACATAATATTAACTACAATTACCTTCTTCAAGACCAGGAGCAACAATTAAAATATTAAATTTTATGCAGCACAGTCAAACCAAATCACACAGCAAATAAGTAGAAGATTTAGAAGCAACAAGCAATACAGTTACCAAGTATTTGTTAGTGTTTCGGGTAAAAACTTGTATTATGTGGAATGGATCGAGATTAAGGTTAATGATGGTCGGATGCTCGAAGATTACCGAGAGACCTGCACAAGACGAGAGTTAGCCTACCCCGGGGGTGAATCCGGGATCGCCCCTCCGACGATCAAGTCGGTTGATGTGAGTCAATTGGAATATGTGAAGTAGTTTGTCTAGAATTCATTACCTCAATAAATGGGGATTTGCTCCATATTTATATGGGTTGAAATGTGTGAAAATGTTCCAGCCAGACTGGCACAGGATCGAAGACGGGTGAGACCCACTGAGAGCTTGCCATGCTGGCAAAGGGCTTTGGAACATAAGGTGGCCCACTAAGGGCTTAATGGGCCCAAACATTAGCCCCACGCGAAACATAGGGTGGCCCACTAAGGACATGGCTCGAGGTTGCCCAGGGGATAATGAGCCCCAGGAAACTCAAGGGAGTGAGGGACCTTTCTCGAGGTTGCCCAGGGCCAATGGGTAACTCGAGGGGGTGATTGACCTTGCTCGAGGTCACCCAGGGCCATTGAGGCCCAGGCAACTCGAAGGGATGATGGACCTCGCTCGAGGCTGCCCAAGGGCCAATGAGCCCTCGGCAACTCGAGGGGCACGACGTTGTAGCGCTTGACGGGCGTCGACCTCGGCGACGACGATGACCGAGATATCCTTCACTCGACCTGGGTGAAGTGCACAAGTGTAGGTCTTTGACTTTCGTCCGAGCTCAATTGACCCGGTGGTTGAACACGGGTGGCCCTAGTGACCGAAGGAGTTAGAGCTTTGGAAAAGAGAGGGTTTGTGGGTAGCGCAGCCACACATCGCTCATGGTCTCAGCTGAATTTAGTCAAATCCGAGGAGTTTGCGGAGACTGGTCCAGGAAGTTGGTGATTTTGGGCCTGTTAGGAGGCCCAATTCTTTATACTCTTGAGGGGTTCCAGAGCTCGTCGGATGCTAACCTTCCTTTTTAGGCAATCTATATAAGAAGAGGTAAAGTACTTTATTTTGTCTCATTGTGTGCTCTGAATCTCTTGAGATCTTGTTCTTCTATTCATACGATCTCGAGAGCTATGAAGGTCGATTGCCACGCTTCGAGTCAGGGAAGAATCTCGAGGGCCCTCTAACCAAGGTACGATCTTATTCTTTACTTCTTTGTTTGACTTTCTAATGGACCATTCTGGATGGAACCCCCTATTGAAGGACACTAAGGGTACCTCGTCTAGCTCGGGGACCCCTCCTCCCTTGCTTGAACCCTTGTTCGATGGGATATTAGTAGGTGGGGTTCCCGTGGTGTTCGCGGCCTTCGAATGTCCTGATCCTACTCAAGTCTTCGACATCCTACCGTACTCGAGCGATAGTGTTTCTGTAGTTTCAGAAGGGGGGGAGGAGTTAAATAACCCCCCGCACTCTGTCACCATTGCTCAACCCCGAGCCATTAGGAGTTACTTAGATGATCTTCTCGATAGTCAGGTTGTTCGAGTGATGGAGAAAAGTTATGACTCTGCCTCGAGGAATAGCTCACTTCCATCTTCGAGGGCCCCTCATGGACTTTCTGACGGAGAATCTTCGATTCCTCAAAAGCTCGAACTGGATTAAGCACCCTTACGCTCTTTACATACCGGAACCTACGGAGACAGTTTGTACCCCTCTGATGGGCTGCATCGCTCTCTATAAGGCATATCTCGAGTTGGGGCTGAGGTTTTCGCTGGACCCTTTCATTGTCGAGGTGCTTTCCTCGTATGGTTTGGCTCTACGCCAGCTTATGCCTAATAGCGTAGGCTCGATGGTGGGTTTCCTGACAGCATGACAGGTGTAAAACCCTCCTTAACCCTTTGGCGGAACATGGTGAAGCTCATCATTATGTCTGCCACCTCAAATGGAGAGGGTTGGTGGAGCTTTCAGGTCCGTCACCCCTACAAGATCGTTGGCGTCATGCCCTCGAATCAACAATTCTTTTGTACCGAGTTTATGTACGTATACCGGGCCCAGTAGTGGGATTTTCCGGTGGTTCCCCTACTCGAGGGCTCGTACTTGTTGTAATACTCCGTATTTTTGGAGTTAACTCTTTATAATTAAGAAAATATAAAGAATATAATTAAAAGGTACTTTAGTATTATTTACAAAATATAATAATAGGATAATAATAATAAAATGGTCCGGTTTAGTTGATTTCGAAATTTTAAAAGATTAAACCCAGTTTATTTAGACCTAAATATGCCACACTATAAATAGAAGAAATAGAATAACAAAAAATCAGAAAAAAAAACCCTAACTCTCCTTCTCCTCTCCCCAACTGTTTTCTTTCTTCTCTCTCAATTTCTCTCTCCTCCCTCTCACTATCCTCCCTCTATTAAATCTTCTCTTCCCTCTCGCCATTTTTCTCTCGGAGCCTTCGACCGTCAACGGTGAGGGACGGGGTGTTGTGTGTGTGCTGATGTACGAGAGGACGAGGCTCGTGCGAAAGGTTGTGCGAGGCTCGTGTGCGAGACGAGCGAGCGACGGACGACGAGTTGTGCTTGCGCTGCAGTGTGCGCGGGTTGTGCGATGATTCGAGGGTGTCGAGGGGTTGTGCGAGAAGCGCTCGAGGGTCTATGCGAGCGACGAGGCTGTGTACGACAAGGGTTGTGCGAGCAAGACTGTGCGTGGGTGTTCGAGGTTTTGTGCGAAAAGGCTGGGCAAGAGAACAGTGGGTGCTCGAGTGTGCGTGAGTGGTCTCGAACGAGTCGAGGGTTATGCGGGCGGTTCGCAGTGACTGTTGCGCGAGAAGCGAGGGGTGGTCGTGCGAGTTGGCGACGATTTTGTGTTGTGGCCGGAAGTCGATCGCCGGAATTCATTTGCCGACGAGATTCAGTGGTATAAAACCTAATATGTATATGATACTATATTAGTTTAATATTATATTCTGTTTTTATAATTAATTTAAATTGTAAATAATTAATTTGTAATTCGAGTTAATTAGTAACTAATTAATCTGTATAATTAGTTTAAATTATTAATCTGATTTATGTTGTGAATCTGGTGTTAGGATTGTAATTAAGTAAGGTGGGAAGTAAAGAAATTAGATTGTTATTATTAGTCGGAAGTATAACCTTGTTATGCGAACTTGATTTTGGATATTGGACATAAGACTTGGTTGGGCATATGACTTGATTGGATTTGGTAAAAGTAGTGGACTATTACACTAACTAAAATTAGTTTGTTCACTAACATCGACTCCTAAAAGAAGCTAAACTCAATAGAATAGAAAAGAAAAGGAAGTTCACATACAATGAGTTTAGCTATCGTTATATTTCGAATTACTAGGTCGTTATAGTTAGTTACGTATTAGTTGATAATATTATTAAGGACGTAGCACTGAAGTACTTATTTAATCGTTTAGGTCCCAATTTCATAAGCGGCATGTTTGGTTACGACAGCGAAAATTCTCCGTTACAAGGTACGTACGCGTACCAGTTTAGTTGCAAGTACTAGTATCATGATTAGGTTGCGATTTATTCTATTGGAGCCTAGAATCATGATAGGGAACGTTTTGTTTGTTGAGATTGTTTGGTAATATGTTTATGATTGGAAATTGATATGTTGCATTGGAATGCGTAATTCTATCGTATTATGAACGTGAGCATTGTATTCATATTAATCTTATCCAGAGTGTAACAAGAGTGTTACAGGACAAAAAGATTAGAGTACTGTAACTAAGAGAACATGTTAAATGATTCAATGTTATTGTGATATGAATGGGCGGTATTAAAAATGAACTATGGCAATAAACTTGTAGTTGGACTCCCTACAAGTGATGAACAATGGGGGGAGTGTGGGACTTGCTCTACACTCCTACGCAGGCCTACTGTGACGATAATAGCGTCCTTATAAATTTTGATGACTCAAGTAGGCAGAAGGTTCTGTACGATCTTGGGGGCATGCATACTAAGGTGATGGGTGTGAGACGGAACGAAACCGTATTTGCATTTCATCTAATAGACCAAGTTGTCTATTAAGGATTAAGTAGCCCGTATGATTCTAGTAAGATGACGGTGCCCGTTCACTGCCAACTAAATAAAGAGTAAAGGATGTAACATATTGTAGTATCATGCTTAGGACTGTTCACTATTGCTTTGTTGTGTTTATATGCATTCAATGGTTCATTATGTACTCAGCATAGCTGATTGTGTGTTATTATGTGTTTGTTGACCTGTGACGAACCATTGTTGCTACAATGGGGAGCAGACTAGGTGTATTGGTGCTGCTGCATGATATCGAGCATACGGGGGATAGTCATTAGTATTTGAACTTTAAAGCATTTTGATTCAGTACTATTAGATTTCTAAAGATTTGCGTAAGTGGTTTGTGGTTTAAATAAAAGGGGTCGTTGATGATTCCTGAGTTGTAGTTACATTTTTATTTTCGCTGCATTTCAGTTTTCGAGACAATGGTTTGAGTTAACGTTCTTTCTTATTATGCCTTGCGTTTCATCGCGGCGGTAACACTCCCAAAGTCGATGCGACGTAGTTGTAGACGTGTATGGATTTTGGGGGTGTTATAAAACTGGATTCAGAGCCAGAAGCTCCTATTTTCAAAGATGTTTTAAAAGGATTTTAAAATGGGTAGTATGGGATAGGAGCATATAGATTATGTTATGTGCATTAAACATAGGAATGATTTCAATCGTGATTTCGTTTCATGCCTTGAACTAGTATGTGTTGTTGATTGCTCAATTGAAGTTGTGAAAGATTATTGAAATCTTCAAATATGACTAGACTAAGAGGATGTACAAGGATAGGTCAAAAATGATGTTGGACTAAAACCCTATTTTAGTATAAATATTATTTCATTGATCGAATCGATCTTAATTCTACATAAGAATTTCAAAGTTAAAATGAGCATTTCATCTCTTAAACATGTATATATATATATATATAATATATATAATAATATATATATATATTATATATATATAATATATATATATATATAATATACGTTTTTAAAACCTATTATATACAAAAGCTTAGACTATTCTATTTTCTTTATCTTCGCAGATGGTTTACGACATAGATCCTAAGGATTATCTAATTAAACAACCAGTAGGGGGGACTGGGATGTTTGGGCCTATAAGATGAAGATTGCCATGGATTATTAGAATCATGCAAGGGGGGCAGGGGTTAAAGTCTGAGTTGTCAAGATTACACTTTATGCTTCGGTTTGTCCCAGACATAGAGCCTTATCGCTTCGTACATCGTAGGTATGGAGATATGTGGTCCGAAGAGGGTATTTTAACAGAGAGAAGCATATATATTGGCACCAATACCTTCCTACTGAAAAACATTTCTTAGCTGACCTCAAATACTGCGAGAATGAGTGGAAGATTCGGGAAACAAGAGGTTTAAACCCTTCTACTTCATCACCATCAGCCCGAAGAACCTATCATGTGGGGGAAAGCTCGGGAGCTAGGGCCGTAGATGGGAGTTCTGAGAACCCAAGGGTCAAACCTGAACCACAAACGCCACCTAGAGTTGCAAAGAGGCCAAAATACCAAGCGTTTGAGGACGAGCTAGTACCTGAGAGTTTCCAAAACCTTAGATCCATCACCTACGTTTCTGATGATGAGAGAAACAATAGGACCTTTATCGCAGTAGTTGACGGGGATCAGGCTGCACCGGTATTAGATGGGGGAAATGAGGAAGATGAGGACCCTAATGAAAATGAGCCTATTGAGGAAGAGGAACCTATTGAGGCAGACCTCATACAAGAGGAAGAATAGCCTGTTGAGGAAGACGAGCCTATTGAGGAAGAGGATCCCATTGAGGAAGAAGAACCCATGGAAGAGGAAGAACCCCTAGAAGATGAGGAACCCGTTGAGGACGACGAGCCTAATGAGGATGAAGCTGACAGGGAGGAAGGAATAGAGGATCCTGAGTCAGATGATGAAGCTCGCCGCCATAGTCCATAGTTTCATCTGGTCACATATTTAGGATTAGAATATCATTTTATTTTTGTCATATTTATTTGTTTATTTCAGTGTTAATAAGGCTTGCATGCCGAATAGTGAGTAGCATTACTTATATATATATAAAAAGACTTAGCTCGGCTAATAACACCAAGATGCAAATAGAAGGAAAAACTGAAGCCAGCATTCTTAATCAAGGTCTTTCACTAAAAAGCCAGTTTGTCCTTGTTACCAATATACACCATTCTGTAATTTTGGGAACACCTTTCATAAATATAATAACCCCTTACAATGTTAACTATGATAGGATATCCTTCAAAACCAAAAATAAGAAACTAGAATTCCTTTTCCTAGAAAATCCAAAAACTAGGAATCTCAACATTATAAAAGCAAGTTCTATTTACAATAGTGAGATAAATTCTCTTATCAACCGAAAGCAAAGTGATGTGCACGATCTAAAACAAAAAATCCATTTACAAAAGATCGAAGATCAATTACAAAGTAGTGCTCTAAAAACCCAAATAGCTGACTTCCAAAGTCTCCTTGAACGAGAAGTCTGCTCTGATCTTCCAAATGCCTTCTGGGATAGAAAGCAACACATGGTCGACTTACCTTATGAACCAGATTATGATGAGAAGAATATCCCTACCAAGGCCCGGCCAACCCAGATGAATGCCGATTTAGAACGTCATTGTCATGAAGAGATTATATTTCTCGAAAGTAAAGGCTTAATTTCAAAATCTCGCTCCCCTTGGAGTTGTGCAGCGTTTTACGTTAACAAAGCTTCAGAAATTGAACGTGGCACACCCAGATTAGTTATAAATTATAAACCTCTTAACGACGCCCTTAGATGGATTCGTTATCCTATACCCAATAAAAAAGACTTGATGCAGAAGTTACACCATGCTTTCATCTTTTCAAAATTTGATATGAAATCTGGATTCTGGCAGATACAGATCAAACCACAACACCGTTATAAAACCGCATTTTTGTTCCTTTTGGCCAATATGAATGGAATGTAATGCCTTTTGGCTTAAAAATGCTCCTTCTGAATATCAACGGATAATGAACGATATCTTTAACCCCTATTCAGAATTTTGCATAGTTTACATTGATGATGTGCTAGTTTACTCAAGCACGATTGACCAGCATTTCAAAAATCTAAAGACCTTTTTCTATCTAATAAAAAAAAAATGGTCTCGTCGTTTCAGCGAAAAAGATTTCCTTATTTCAAACAAAGATTAGATTCCTTGGTCACTTGGTGTCTTGTGGAACTATTACCCCTATTGATAGATCTCTCCAATTCACCAGCAAATTTCCTGATAAAATCCTAGACAAAACACAGCTACAGAGATTTCTTGGTAGCTTAAATTATGTCTTAGACTTTTATCCAAATCTTTGTAGAATTGCCAAACCTCTCCATGATAGATTAAAGAAAAACCCACCACCTTGGTCTGATGTCCATACCCAGGCTGTTAAAACAATAAAAACCCGTGTTTTAGAAATTCCATGCCTTAGTTTAGCAAACCCTAACCTATCTAAAATTGTTGAAACAGATGCCAGTGACAAAGGTTACGGAGGTATCTTAAAACAAGTCGACAATGGAAAAGAATACATTATCAGGTTTACCTCAGGGCACTGGAATGATACCCAGAAAAAATACTCTACTATAAAACAAGAAATGTTGTCAATTGTTCTTTGTATTACCAAATTCCAGTCTGATTTATTAAATAGAAAATTCCTCTTACGAGTTGATTGTCAAGCTGCTAAAGCTGTTTTAAAAAAGGATGTCCAAAACATTGCTGCAAAACACATTTTTGCCAGATGGCAGTCTATTTTAAGCATTTTTGAATTTGAGATTGAGCATATAAAAGGAGAAGAGAATTCTATCCCTGACTTCTTAACCCGTGAATTTCTTACAGAAATGCCAAAAAAGACAAAAGATAAGGAGAAGTCCCGACCTCCTCCTGAGAAAACCATATGCACCACACAAAAGCCAATAAAAACCTGGTACGACGCAGTTCAGAATATGGAAAGTGAAACCTCCTCCATTGATAGAACTCAGGAAGTTCAAGACTGGCTCCTTTCCATCTCTGAGCACCCTTCTTCTATCCTAAAACACCCCCAAATACTCCAAGCTTTCCAAAGCTCAAAGCAAAGCCAGGAAAACTCCAACAAAGCAGTCATAGAAGACAAAAATCACGCAGGTAAAAAATTACAGTTATTTCAAAACCAGAGGAAGGAGAATCTTCCCAAAAAACCCTTCCTCAAAAACAATTTGTTAAAACAGGCAGCTCTCAGGTTGTGTTGGCTCAACCAAAGAAAAATGAGACTTCCGAATATTTTGTAAAAACTGCTTCTCAAAACATTATAACTATTGAACATGGGTATCATGATGATGATCCTTATGTTTCAATTCAAAAGATTTTTGGGAAAAACTGGTTCTACAAACCGTGGGATCGTACTAAAACAACAGATTATTACCGACGATCCTTGAAACCACTGGCTCTGCTGAATTCAAGCACTTTTTCTATAAGAATGAACATACTGAGCCATCTTATTCAACCATCAAAATCCTAAAGGTTCTCAGTCCTCACGACTGGAATCAAGACCTTTCAAAACACAAAGCCTTCCCTATTAGCTTCAACAACACTTTCCCACATTGTAAAACCTTTAATTATTGGGATTACCAACAGGCTTGGTTCTCCACCTTCCTAATACAAAACAATAGATTATCCCATTCTTGGTTAATCTACTTTAACACTAAAACCATACAGCCAGAAAAATTGCCATCTTGGTTTACACATTGGTGGAAATTCTATGGCTCTTCTACAGAAATCCTTCACCCTGAAGTCACAAAAAGCTATAATACTTTTAGAACCCAATATAAACCTTCAAATATTGAAAGGCGTTTTCCTGCCTTATGTTTATTTTCAATGAAGTTCTACCTCCCTGGGTTTGTCAATGGTTCCTCGAAATCAACCAAGATCAAGGGGGCATGGTCCTACAAAGAAAATTTAAAACTAGATGGTGGTCAAACTTCAATGCTCCGCAGTCTATTCTCCAACCAGCCATTAGAGAATGGCTAAAGAAAAATTGTAACACAGGTATCATGACATCAGGGGCAGAACAATCTCAGTTCCTAGCCCGTAAATCACAAGCAAATTCCTTGCTTGCCTCAGATAAAACCCCCGAAGATTACGCACGAATCCTTCGACAGCTAGCTAATAGCATGTTCGAATCCTCCATAACCTCGGACAATGAAACAATAGCAGACTCCTCCATCCACCTGAGTGACGATGAAGAAGATGCTGGTTTCCAGACTTAAAAAAAAAATAAAATAAAATAAAATAAAATAAAAAGTTATCGCTCACTATCTTCAAAGCAGCAACAGGTTTTACG